>NW_006399765.1:6609114-6630447 GCF_000299155.1 Elephantulus edwardii
CTACCCTACTCTATTCTAATTAGTTGTTGTTATGTGCTGTTTGGTTGAGTTGACTACTTACGCATAACAAATTTTGGCTATCATTGAGAAGAATCCCAGAACACTTAATTGTGCTCATGTGAGACCAGTACACAGACCAAAGAAATAGTTATGTGAACAGAACATGGAAACACTGCATGGTTTAAAATCAGAAAAGTTGTGTGACATGGCTGTATCTCTTCTTAATACTCATTCTTAGCAATTGTTATTGTTATGTACCCTTGAGTCAACTGCAGCTCATAGTGACTCAGTGACTCTATGAACAACAGATCTGAACCCTGTCTTATCCTATGGCGTCCTCACCATCTCTAACACATTTGAGCCCATTGCCACAATCACTCTATCAATCCATCTTGTTGAGGATCTTCCTCTTTTATGCTAATCCTCCACCTTTCTACAGATGATGCCCTTCTCCAAGGACTGACACCTCCTAACAACATGCCTGCATATGACAAAAATAATGACTGGCCATCAAAGCATGTTGGGACTTGGCTGGGACAGTCTGACTGGGTGGGGCTTGGGCTTTGACATCCTGCCTCACAGTAGAAGCCTATCCACATTGCAGTCTGTTTTCCCTTCTGCCTGTCCTTCTCCTTCCACCCTTCTCTCTGATTGTCCCCAGTCATGACGCCAATGGCCCCCTGCCTCTGAGTTTGTTTGTTGCACCTTAGGGTTCCAGGTCTCTTCTGTCTTAGGAATGATCTCAAACCAAACCAAGCCTGCTGCCATCAAGTTTATTCCGCTCATAGTGACCCAGCACATTACAGAGTAGTAATACTCTGTCTTACAGGGTTTTGATTGTGATCTTATGGAAGCAGATCACCAGGCCTTTCTTCCCTGGTGCTGGAGGTTGCTGTGAACTGTTAACCAGGCCTCTTATGAGGCAGAAGGGTGATAGCATAAATTAAACTTCTTCCTGTTAGCATCAGGCATTGTTGATATGGTCCCTACCAACTTCCTTAGCTTTATCCCAGCCACTTTGCCTGCCTTCCTTGAATACATTTCACTCTCTCCTGCTTTGGAGCCTCTTGCTCTTGCTACTTCGTCTGCTCAGAATGCTTTTTCCCCCTTAGGAAGAACAGTGGGAGGAGGTTGGTTTCTCAGCCTCCAGGGGTGTGGAGAGGTTAAGATGCTAGTGAATCCTTTCTGTGTACCCAGAATTATGTGGGTACATTTGAAAAAAAAAAAGGATGCTCATTGACTTCTTGGTGGCCTTTTGGCTAAGATCAAGTGTTAAAAAGGATGCTCGTTTAAAAAAATGTTATTATAAGATATTTTAATAAGAATTATTTTATTTCCTTTACCCCATTTTTTGGAAGTCAGTAAAAGCATCTAGCACTTAGTGTTAAATGTCAGATTGGAGCAGCCTTAAACAAAGCATGAGGAGCTCTGTTGGCCTAGTGATAAGAAACTGCTCTGCAATACCAAAGCCTTGCGGTTCAAATCCACCAGTTGCTCCATGGGAGAAAGATGAGCAATCTCCTCCCGTGTGATTAATCTGCCTCTGAAAACCCTCTGGAGGGTCAGCTATGGGTCAGTTTTGACTTGATAGTAAACAACAACAATGCAAAGCAAAAGGAAAAAATAATGAAGAAAACCCTCCAAACTCCCCAAACCATAGAATATTAACTCCAGAGTTCAAATTAAAAAGAAGACAAAAGGGCAATTGAAAGAGATTATGGCAGTAATAATCAGTGAAGGGATTTTTCTGGGTATAAGTGGAGAATGCTTATTAGGGTTTGTGGTGGTATTTGTTGCCTCAAGTTGGCCCTGCCTCCTTGCGACCTTATGTACAGCAAAAAACTGCTCAAACCTGGGCCACTCTCACCATCTCTGCTGTAGTTGTCAAAACAAAAGAAGTTGCCATTGAGTTGCTAGTTGATGTTGAGGCTTGCGAGACAGATATATTAGGCTCAGATTCTGACTCAGCTTTGTGTCCTTCAGCAAGTCACTTCACTTCTCTGTGCTTGCATTTCTTTATCTATAAAATGTTCTTCTAATAATACTAGCTTGAGTGACATGAAGGATTAAATAAATGGGTTAAGCTGTGTTTAAGGCTTTGCACATAGTAGGTGCTCAGTAAATGCCAGTTCTAATTATTTCTCTTCATGATTTTTCTGTTGCAGTGAGCCTCTCTTCCAAGGATGCACTAGGCACTTCACAAGTTCTTTTGGCAGAATTAGTTCGTTTCCCCAACTCTTGTCACCAGGAAAACTATGTCTTTAAAAATACTTATAACGGGAAATGATATTTCAGAGAAAAAAAAATGGATTTGGAAGTGAATACTCTTGCTTTGGCTTTGCTTCTGTGTGCCTCTGGTTTATTGGACAGTTTGAGCTCATTAGGGTACAGATTGGCGTGGGTTTATCCTTCTCCACCTGCTGCCAGCAGCTATACTTGTGGCCTCTTGCTTCTTTGTCCCTTCACAATACCTCAGATAACTCTCATGAAATACCGTTCATTTTGGAGTATGAGAGCTTCTGGGCTGGAGGAAGCATAACCAGGCTGCTCTTTAGAGCAAGAATGCTGAAACTTAGTCTTCTATACTTTGGGTTGTGTGGGGGTTTTTTTGTTTGTTTGTTTTTACCCATTATTTGTAGTGGAACTAATTCCTAGGTTTTTTGCAATGATCCTTCAAAGAAAAATATTAAGTTATAGCAGAGACCCATGGAAGAACACCCATGAGTCATCTTTTGTGTACCGTTGAGCCAGAACTGACCCATAGCTGACCTTCCAGCAGGTTTACAGAGGCAGTTTAATCAAACAGGAGGAGATGCCCATCTTTCTCCCAAGGAGCAGCTGGTAGATTTGAACTGGCTGCCTTCTGGATTGCAGCCCAATTTCTTACTATTAGGCTACCAGAGTTCCCAGTTGTCTATATTTTGGGCTTGTTATTAGGAGGGACCCGTCCTTGGAAAATGACATCATATTAGGAAAGGTGGAGGGTCAGGGGAAGAGAGGAAGACTCCTACAAGATGGATTGACAGTGTCTTTAACAATGGGCTCAAGTATATCAGACATGATGATGATGGCACAGGATAGAGCAAGATTCTGGTCTGTTATTCATAGGGTCACTGTGAGTCATAATTGGCCCAATGACACCTGACAACAGGCCAGTCTGGCCCAATTTAAAACCTCATCTTGTGTTAATGCTGGTGTCCTTCCTCACGCTAAGGGTCAGCCGAGGAGAGGGTGTGAGCTGCTCTGTTCTAGACCCTCAGGACTGGGACAGAAAGAAGGGGAGAGGCCGGAAAAGGGCCTCCTATTAGAATCTCCTCTTTGTTGACCAGTGCTGTTTCCACATCCTAAGTGGAAGTTGGAAGAAAAACAGTAGAAATATGAAAATACCCATATGTTCTCTTCTGAGCTGTGTCACAAGAGAGAACACAGCTTCTGTTTTCCTCACTGGTTTTCTTGTGCTGGAGTTCTGAGCTTCCAAGTAAGAAGTTTAATTACCTTGAGATTACCATACTGTGAAGAAGCCCTGACCACTTGGAGAGGCCACTTGTAAGTGCTCTGGTTCAAAGTCTCAGCTGAGGATTCAGCAAGCAGACAACATTAACCTATAGGAGCGTGACTGACAACTGCTCCAGTCCCTAACTGGCAAGGCTTTTTAGCTGAAGCCACAGTTATTAAGAGACAGAGAAAGGCGAGCTCTGGTGGCCTAGTGGCAAGAAGCTGCAACTGTAATCTCAGATGCATGGTTCGAATCCACCAGATGCTCTGCTGGAGAAGGAGGAACAATCTCCTCCTGTACCAGTCAGATCTGATTTGACGGTACACACAAAAAATAATGAAATAAAATAAATTTAAAAAAAAAAAAAAGAGAGACAGAGACAAGCCATTTCCACCAGGCCCTGCCTGAGTACCTGACCCACAGAATCTAATGAAAATACTTGTAGGCCCACAGGAGTCCTTAGGTGGTGTCAGAAGTTAAGAAGTTTGGCTGAAATGAAAAAGTTGGCAGTTTAAGTTCACCTAGAAGTGCCTCAGAAGAAAAACTTGGCAATCTATTTTCCCTCTGCCTTTTTCTTAAAAAAATAATTTTATTGTTTTGCTTAAAAAGTTTGGTAGACATTACATTTCATAGTATTCTTCATTCACACTGTGTTTCATTCAATCATTCCCATGCATCATGTTTCATAAAATCAACACTGGACTTTGCCCATCGTTACAGTTTGGCGGTGGAGGGAGGGGGCAAGGAAGGGGCAAGGATTTGGGCAAAAGACAGGGTAAAGGCAATCTACTTTTGACACTCCTTGGGGAAGGGGGAAGAGAAGGGGAGGGAGGAAAATAGCAACAATGAATGAATGAAAATCCAACTTTTCTGTAAATTTTCATTAACATTATAATTAAAATGAAATTTTAAACATTATTGACAAGAAAAAATCACCGCTATGAAAACCATACAGAGTACAGTTTACTCTGACACACGAGTTTACCATGACTCAGAATTGACTTGGCAGCAGCCGATAGGCCAATACATTTTGGTGTAATTTTCTCTAGGACAGTAGTAGCCAGGACAGTGACTCATCATCCCAGGCTTGTTTATTCATTCGATGGTTGCCTACTCTGCGTCTCATCCTATGATAGATACTGAGACAAAGGAGACACTCAGCTTCCGCCCTCCCAGCACTCACGGTCTAATAAAGAAGGCAGATGACTCTAGTGTTGTGGTTTGGGGAGCACATGAGACTGTGGGGTCCCTGGCACAATCTTAAGGGAGGGTAAGAGAAAGCTTCTCAGAGAAATTATTTCCTGAGACAGGAAAAGTGAAGAGTAAAAGGCAAGGGAGAGTCTTGGCCATGAGAGTGGCTTTGACTGGGAGGCCAGGGGGCAAGAGGTGTGGCACTTTGAAGAGCATCCTTGCAAGTGGCTTGAAAAAACTGAAAAGAGGGTGAGGATTTGAGTGGGATGAGACTGGGTTTCTGCCAGTGCAGTCACAATCAATACACTCATTTTACAGATGAAGAGGCTCAGTCACTTACCCAGAGCTCTGCAGCGTATGGTAGAACTAGAACTTGAATCCATTCTAAAGCAAAAGCAGCATGAGCCATCTCTTTACATAACCTCTGAAAGGGGTTTTATTTTTTGTTGTTGTTTAAAGAAATTTTATTTTATAATGGTTTGCTTACAAAGTTCATATACATTGTTTTTCACACTGTTGTCATTCATTGTGTTTCATATAGTCCCTCCCATTCATTATTATTTTATAAAGTTAATCAGCATTATAATATGCCAACCATGACCCTGTCTTTCTATATCCCAGCTGGATCTTTCCCTTTACCTACTTTAAAAATTTACCTACCTTTAAAAATTCCTTTACCTACCCTTCCCTCTACCCGTCAAATTGTGTAAGCCTTTGGTTTCCTCCCTGGCCATCTTCACCCCTCTGCTCCTATCCTCCCCTCCTTGGAACTTCATACCCATTTTACTAGTTATCTTTCTATTCTGAAAGAGGTTTTGAGAGGCCACATCAGAGATGGACATTGTGAAATGTCCATAACCATGGCAATGCCTTATGTTTGTTACTTCATAATCTCTCCCAGAGTTGAAGGTCAGTAGTTCCCTATGGAATGGAGACCACTGACACCCAGAAGGAGCGGCTAAGTGGTGAAGGTGGACTTTGCTCCCTCCCTGAATGTTTCAGATCAACTATAACCAAATTGATGTCTCCACGATTCTCAGCTGTTGTTATTGATGTATCTCACCTTAGAGGCTAAATCAGCCCCTAATCAAATTGGACTATTTATTTGTGGCCATAAAGAAATCCAGGGAGATCAATAATAATAACAAAGAAGTGCACTTCTGTTCCAGAAAAATGAAAGCCTTTCTTCCATCTCAACCTGGGCCAGCTGAGGACAGGTATATGAGTAAATGGACATGATGGCTTTCTTTGTTTAACTGTGCTGGCACATCACATGGTCATTCACATTCCTCAGTGCTAGCCTTGGGAGCAGGACAAAGTAGAAGTACGTACACCCAGATTGCTCTGTGGGGCCCAACTGTCACCATTGGGCACAGCTGCTATCAAGAGTACAATGTATTAACTAGTTCGCAGAGGACATCTGATGACTTCCACCTATTTTTGTTGACTGGAAGTAGAACTCTGAAATGGGTGAAATCCTGGAAGTTTTGTCTGAAATGGTTTGAATCTTCCATCTGTAAAGTCATTGGTAGAATTTTGTTCTTTTGGAGGATTCCAAGTAGGTTAGAGAAACAAGAGCCCACCCTTTGATCTATTGCTTTAGAGTCTAAACTTTAGATTAGTGGGGTTCATGTCATGTGATAAATCTGATCCAGTAGCAGTTGCACTTTGCAGTGCTGTGTTGGGAAGGATTTTGCTGTATGGATACATTGATATGTGGCTACAGTCCTTTCTTGAGAAGCTTTCTTTAAATAAGGGTGTGGATGATAAGGTCCCATAATCACTGAGCATCTGCAAATATCATTCTGTCATTCTGACAGGTGGATAGATATGTTATCATTTTGACAGGTGGGTAGATGTGTTCTGGCTGGGAATGGGAACCTGGGTTGCAATCGAAGTCTATCTTGAGTGGTTGAGAAAGGAGAACAGAGCACATCAGTAACCTGGAGATGGGCTGACTTTGACCATGACCATGGAGTGTGTTGGGCACACATACATCTTATGTCAATGAGTTGCACCAGAAAACACTGTGGAGACTCTTCTTTTAGATTATGGAGACAGAGACTCCTCAGTAACTGGATCTTATCAGTAACTGTTCTTTCTGAGAACCTACTATGTACCAGACACTAGCCTAAGTGTTCCAGAGACATCTACTTTTTAAAAATTTTGTTATTGAGCATATACTAAGCAAAAACTTACACAGTTCAACAGTTTCTACATGCATAGTTCAGTGACATCGATTATATTTTCTGAGTTGTGTCACTATTCTTATCTCCTTTTCTGAATTTTTCTTCCTCTTTCATTAGCATATGTTCACAGCTTCTAAAGTTTATTTTTTTAATAGGGAAAAGAGAAACTCCCATCATTATTCTTTACACTTTACAAATGAGGAAATTGAGACTTTCAGAGATAAAGTGACTTGCCCAAAGCTATATAGTTAGTGTATAGGAGAGCTAGAATTTCTGCTTTTGACAGAAGTAGCTGGGCTGAGACCTGACGAACTGTGAGCCCAGGGGCTTAAATTTGTAACCAGTGGGGACCTACCTTGATGACTTCTTGGAAGAGAAATAATGCCTGATAGTCAATTTTAAGTTACTTCTTAATCTGGACTTTGACATCTTTATTATTTGCCTCTCAAAACCCAACCCAAACCCACTGCTGTCAAGTTGATTCTGACTCCTAGCATCCCTAAAGAACAAAGGGTTGTTCTTTAGGGATGCCAAAAATAATTGCAGCTTCTTATCACTAGTGTCCCAGAGGTCCCAGTAGAAATGTGATTGGTTCAAAGGTACTAACTACTCTGTGGAAGAAAGATGAGTAGCCTCCTTGTGTAAAGATTTACAGTCCTGGGAACCCAATGGAGGGTTGCTGTGAGTGGGAACTGACTGGATGGTGGGTTTGATTTGATTTAGTTTCAGTTCCAGCTACCAGGTGCTGTCAAGACATAATTATATCTTTCCTGGCCTGAGAGATTTGGTGGTTCTCTCCATCTTTAGGCTACATTTGGTGGTTCTCTCCATCTTTAGGCTACAAGAACCATCAACCTTTTTCTTAAACTAGTGTGGCATGTATTCATTGCTTTTCTTGGATGACCTGCTCATACTACTACTACTACAAGAATGTGAGATCCTAAGCAGCAAGTGATAGAGAACTGATGGGTAAACTGTAGTGCAGTGGACCCATTTGCTAGGACATGTTTAGCTCTCGTGGGACCCAGAGATATGCCTGTACCCTTCTGGCCCTAAGACCTAGGTTTCAGACGAATGGACTCTCTGCACAATGGGAAATTGAGGCAGGATAGAGTAATGCTTTCTACTCGCATACATACCTATTGCTTAATCAGGCAGCCTCTGGTAGGGAGCATTTTGAATGATGGGGAGTGAAAGGAAAGGGGAAAAGATAAGAAATAAATTCCACTTGCTTCCTTCCCAAGCCCTGTGGACATCAAGACATACTTAATGTGCAAAGCAGAGTGTCATACTCAGGGACTGTCCTAATAGCCTCTCTAGGCACCAAGCATTCTCAGGCCATGCATTGTGACAACTGTTCATTTCTTATATTTGATAGAACTCACCTCATGGCATTGGGAAAAGCAAAATGAGGAAAAATGCCAGGATGGCACATGACAGGAATATTAACAGCCTGGCTGCAAACTCAGATAAGCTGTGAATGAAGTATCTGGTCTCTGCTAGAGTGTAGGAAGACTTCCTAGATAGGGGCCATAGTGGACAAGGTCTTGATTTTATAGCTGAGTGAGGCTTGAGAAACCTGATTTACTCTCTGGCATCAGTAATTGGCAATTTCGGAAATTAGACCCTGAGGAAGGGGAAGGCTTTCCCAGGTGAACAGGCATTCAAGGCTACCTTGTCTATTGACATATATCTCTGGGTGTCCCCACATATATTCTCTGCTACAGTCAAGATGATTTGCAGTTCCAGACTTGTTCCTGACATGCCACCTTAGCTTGTGACACCTCTCCAGGAATATTCTTAACTCTGACCCCATCAGCACAGCTGGGCTCAGTAACACAAGTAGAAAATCCACTGTCATTGAGTCAATTCTGACTCATGGCAAGCCTCCCAGTTTTCTGAAAGCTGGATTTCTGAAGCTGCAGATCTTTACAGGAGGGGATTGCCTGTTTTCCTGTGAAGCAGGTGGTGGATTCAAACTGATGAACTTTTGGTTAATAGCCCAATATGTAACACAATATGCCACCAGAGCTCCATGGAACAAGTTGAGAACTGCTAATGATAGCTGCTCAGGATGAGTTCTGCATAACTCCCAAGGGGTTCAAATCCCAGCTCTCAACCTACCACAAGCACTCAGAGATTCTGCAGGAGGTTCAGGAGAAGCCTGAATGTTTGAATCCTGACTTTGCTCCTTAGTTAGCTACACAACTTTAGGCAAACATCTACTCAATGCCTCAGTTTTCTCTTCTGCAAAATGAGGACAGTGCCATGTTTTATTAATTCTAAGGTACGGAGTTTTTTCCACATCTCTACATCGTAGAATCCGAAGCTGCATCTTACAAGTAATAATCGTATGCCATATTTTTAATTAGTAGCATTTCCCCCCTATTTGGATGGCACATAAAATAATGGTTTATTTTGTGATTTAGGCCTTCTTTGAATTGCTGAAATACAATATCTGTCTCACAGAAAGGATGGATAAGATCCAGCAGGGAGGGATAGGGTCTCAACTGATTGGTACTTTCCCATGTTCCTGACACTTCCAGGGACAGTCTCTCTTTTACTGTGTGCGGTTACATTAATTCCTATTCATAATGACCCTACAGGACAGCGCAGAACTGCCCCATCGGGTTTCCTATGTGAAAATCTTTACCTGGGCAAGTCTCTAGGTCTTTTCTGCCCATGGCAGCTGTTTGAGTCAGCCTTTTACTTAGCAGTAGAATGCTTAATCTTGCACCACCAGAGCTATTTACACCGTGCAAATTTGAGGAATAACTCATTACTCCTACCATAAGACTCCCCTCCACTAGTTTCTTTCTTTGTAGAATGGGATAAATAATGGTCTTACATGGCGTAGCATAAGGGTGAAATGAACCAGAACATGTGAAGATGGTTTTTATACCTGTGTGTTGCCAAGTAGAACTCTTACAGCCCAGACTGAGGGCAGAAATAGCAGTACAGTCACTGTCTAGCAGCTTGATTTTTGAGTTGTGTCTGGATACTTCGAGTTAGGTAGGAGGTATCTTGTCTTCCCACTTGGGGTTCTAAAGAACTTGAGTTCTTTGCCACTTTCCATCTGGTGATCTTAGACAAGTCATACCACTTCTCTGAGCTTCAATTTACTCAAATCTAATATTAGTACCTCGGGTTTATTGTAGGACTGAATGGAGATAATGGAGATGAAGGCTTGGCACATAACCTAACTTAATGCCATTGAGAAGATTGACTTATTGCGCCCTATAAAACAGGTTAGAACTATCACATTTTTACAGAGGCAGACTGCCACATCTTTCTTGTGAAGATTGGCTAGTTGGTTCAAAGTGAACACCTTTCATTTAGCAGTTGAGACTAGGCCTCCTGCTTGGCACATCTCAACAACAACAAAAAAGCAAGCAAGCAAACAAATTCATTGCAACTGAGTTAAAACTGACTCACAGCTCACCCTCCAACAGGTTTCTAAGACTGTATATTGCGTGGGAGAAGATTTCCCATTTTTCTCTGAAACAATTGATTGTTTCAAACTACCAGAGAGACATGGCTTTGGGGCCCAATGTTATTGTTGTAAGGTGCTTTTAAGTTCACTGCGACTGATAGCAACTCTGTGAACAATGAATTTGAACCTTGCCCTGTCTTGCACCATCCTCATCATCTCTGATATACTTAACCCCACAGTCACTGTGTCAGTTTATCTTGTTGAGGGTCTTCCTCTTTGTTGCTGATCTTTTCAAGCATGATAGTCATTTCCAAAGATCAGCCTCTCCTAACAACATGCCCAAAATATGTGAGATTAAGCTTCACCATCCTTGCCTCCAAGAGGTGGCACCCTGGTTGAATTTTCACCAAGAGATTTCTTTGTCCTTTTGTCAGTCTATAGGATATTCAGTACTCTTGTCCAGCACTACAACTCAAAGGTGTCAATTCTTTTTTTCCCTTTTTTAAACAATTTATTGTTAAGTTCAATAAAATTTTACAGAGACTTTGGATTTCCATTCATTCATTCATTCATTGTTGCACTTTTCTCCCCTCCCAACCCTCCTCCCCAGTACACTACCCTCTTGGAAAAGTAAAAGAAAAATTCTTTCATTGTTTACCCCCAGGTCCACTCCACTATGCAGCCTTTGCTCTGGACTCCTGTCATGACAAAAATACCTAATCACATATCCCTTTTAAACAGTTTTCTCCCTCATCTGTTTCAGTGCAGTATACATTATTGAACCCATCTTTCTCAGTCTCCCCCCAACCCCGATGTCAGTCCTGTTTTACAACAGTGGCACCATACAGTATTTGTCCTTTTGTGACTGAGATACTTCACTCCGCATAATGTCTTCCAGGGTCACCCATTTTTAATAATATTGCCTGAGTTGCTTATTTTTCAATACAGCATAGTATTCCATTGTGTGAATATACCACAGTTTCTCTATCCATTCGTTTGTTGATGGGCACTTAGGTTGTTTCCAACTCCTTGCTATTGTGAACAAAGCCATGATAAACATGGGTGTGCATAAAGGTGTCAATTCTACTGTCACCTTTAATCATTGTTCAACTTTCAGATGGATAACAAGTAATTGAAAAGACCATGGCGTGAATCAGATGTACCTTAATCTTTAAACTGACGTAATTGCTCCTTAATACTTTGGATTTGCCCAAAGCAATATATCTTTTGATATCTTTATTTCCCTTTCTAAAAAAGAAATTTTAGTTATTGTTGCACCTTTTATATCTTTTGATTTCTTGACTGCTAGTGCCATGGATGTTGCTTGTGATTCTGAACAAAATGAAATTATTGACACCTTCAGTCTTTTATCCATCTATCATGATGTTGTCTATTGGTCCAGTGCTGAAGACTTTTGTGTTTTTATTTTTATTTTAATGAACGTTTATAGTAAAGTTGGATTTTCATTCATTATTGTATGTTTCCCTCACTACCCTTTCTAGTTCACTTAAAAAAAATTAATCAACTGTTGCATAATTTCCTCCCTTTCTCCTCAAAGTCTGCGTCCACTTTGCTATACACTCCTTATTCTGTATTGTTATCATCCAAATATTGCCTAATCATAGATACCTTTTAAACAGTTCTTTCCTTCATCTGTTCCAATGCAGTGTACTTTATTTATCCCCACCTTTTCTTAGTTTTCCCTCAACTCCTATGTCAGTCCTCTTTTATTACAGTGATGTTATGCCATTTTTGTCCTTTTGCGACTGAGATATTTCACTCTGCATAATGTCCTCCGGGCTCACCCTGTTGTGTGTAATATTTTATGAGTCCCTTGTCTTTCAATGTTGTGTAGTATTATATTGTGTGAATATACTATAGTTTTTATATCCCTTAATTTGCTGATGGGCAACAGGATTGCTTCTATCTCTTTGCTGTTGTGAATAATACAGCAATAAACATGGTGTGCATTTATCTGTTTGGGTGGCAGTTCTGGTAGAATTTCTGGGTCAAATGGTATTTCTGTTTCCAACTTTTTGAGGACTTTTGTTTTCTTGATTTTGAGATGTAATCCACATTGAAGGCTGTAGTCTTTGATCTTCTGCAGCAAACTTTTCAACTTTTCTTCACTTTTGGGAAGCAAGGCTGTATCATCTATGTCATATAGGTTGTTGATGAATCTTCCTCCAATCTTGATGTCACATTTTCTTCACGAAGTCCAGACTCTTGAATTATTTGCTTGATATACAGATTAAGTGTGGAGAAAGGATAAAGCCCTGTTGCACACCTTTTTTTGTTTTAAACCATGCAGTGGTCTCTTGCTGTGTTTGAAGAACAGCTTCTTGGTCTGAGTATAGCTTTTGCATGAGCACTAGTGTTCTGGGATTCCCATTTGTTATGGTCCACACTGTCAAATACCTTTGTATAGTCACTAAAACACAAAAATACATCTTTCTGG
The DNA here is from genome assembly GCF_000299155.1 of Elephantulus edwardii. Classification (NCBI taxonomy): domain Eukaryota; kingdom Metazoa; phylum Chordata; class Mammalia; order Macroscelidea; family Macroscelididae; genus Elephantulus; species Elephantulus edwardii. The sequence goes on from NW_006399765.1 coordinate 6,621,882, forward strand.
TATCCATTGCTTTTAGTCAAGATCCATCTGACATGAACAGTGACACTTCTGGTGAAATGGCCTTTTCTAAATTCAATTTGACTTTCTAGTAGTTGTCTGTTTCAGCTGGTTTTTCATAATCTCCAGCAAGATTTTACTTGCATGTGAATTAGTGATATTGCTAGATCATTTTTATGTTCTGTTAGATCACCTTTTTTTGGGAATGGGAACAAATGTCTTCCAGATAGTTGGCCAGGTAGCTGTCTTCCATAGTTCCATAATGAATATGTCCAAGGCTAATTGTAAGAGTTTTAAAAGGAAATGAACGTCTATAAACATTATGCTAAGCTAAAAAAGCTAGATAAAAGCAAAAAAGACCACCTGTAATATGATTCCATTTGTATAAAATGAATGACTCCACAGGCACAGAAAGCAGATTAGTAGTTACCAAAGACTGGGGGAGGGGTAGTTAGGACTAACTGCTAATAGGTATGGGCTACTTTTGGGAGTGCTAGGAATTAGATAGTAGTGAGTTTGCACAATATAATGAAACACTAAACTCCACAAAATGATATACTTTAAATGGTGAATTATATGGTAAGTGAAATATATCTCAATTTAAGAAAATACTTTTTTCTAAAAAAAAAAAGAGTGTACTTCTTCATATAGAATTGATTGAGGAATGAAATAGAACATTGTTACGTAGTGGCCCAGTAGGGCCTCCAATCTTGAAGACATTATGAGGGTAGAACAGGTGCAAGAGCCTACTGTACTAAGACTCTCTCCATAATCAACTGAGCACCAACCACACCCCTGATCATTCTTCTGCCCAGGCTGGGAAGACACCACACCCCTATACTGAAGGAGTAAGTACCTGAAGACTCAGCCTCTGCTTGCTTACCCCACAAACTGAGAGTCTAGCATTGTTATTCACTTTCCTAGAATCTTAGACTGGAAAATTCTTCATCTAATCTTTCTTCTGACACCTGTAAAGGAGGTGGCCAGTTTCTATTGGAGTGTTCTGAGTAGGCTGGGTTTAGAAGAGGTCATGGCACTAGGAATATTATAGCTAATGTTAGATTTTGGCTGAAAGCCAGGAATAACAGAGGCCTCTCTGTGTTTCATTGACTATGCAAAGGCATTTGACTGCATGAACCACAACAAACTGTGGCTAACTCGGAGAAGAATGGGAATCGTCACTTCACTGTACTTATGCAAAACCTATACTTGGACCAGGAGTTAGTTGTCAGAACAGAGCAAGGAAACAATGCATGGTTTAAAATCAGGAAGGGTGTACACCAGGGATGTGTCCTATCCCTGTACCTTTTCAATCTATATGCAGAACAGATCATCTGGGAGGCTGAGCTCTGTGAGGAGGGGTGTTGCATCAGGATTGGAGGAAGACTTATCAACAACCTATGTTATGCAGATGATACAACATTGCTAGCTGAAACTGAGGAGGATCTGAGGCACTTGTTGCAGAAGGTCAAGGACTGCAGCCTTAATTATGAATTGAAGCTCAACATCAAGAAAACAAAAATTCTCACCACTGGTCCTATTGACAACATCATGATAGACGGTGAAGAGATTGAGAGTGTTAACAGATTTAGTTTGCTTGGCTCCATATTCAGCACTCTTAGTACCAGCAACCAGGGAATCAAAAGACGAATTGCATTGGGGAAGTTTATTGTCAAGGACATCTCTAGGGTACTGAAGAGCAACGATGTCAGTCTGGAGCCTAAGGTATGCCTGATACAGGCCATGGTCTTCACAATTGCGTTCTATGCATCAGAAAGCTGAACAATGACTAGGGATGATGGAAGGAAAATTGATGCCTTTGAGCTATAGTGCTCGAGAAGAGTATTGAATATACCATGGACTGCTAAGACAACAAACAAGTTTGTCCTGAAGAGGGTGAAAACAGGCTGCTCCTCGAAGCAAGGATTCTGAAGCTCCATCTAATATACTTGGGAGTGTTCATGGAGAGACCAGTCCTGGAGAGGGACATTATGCTTGCGAGGCTGGAGGGACAGTACAAGAGAGGAAGACCCTATATGAGATGGATTGACTTAGTGACTGGAGTAATAGGGGTAATAAGTTTGGCTCAGGATAGAGCAGAGTTCAGAGCTGTTGTACATAGGTTCACTATGAGTCACAGGTAACTTGATGGCACATAACAACAACAACAGCCAGGGTGATAGGAAGCTGTACTGCCATCCTGAAGGCATATGGTTCAGACTAACCAGCTGCTCCGAAGGAGGAGGATGGGCAATACCCTCCCATGCAGTTAACAGCCTGTGAAAATCTGCTGGAGTATCAGCTATAGGTTGGTTCCAACTCAACACCAAAATACCACCACCACAACAATAACAGCCATGGGAAACTCCTTCCTCTTGAGACAGTCTGTTTTATAAAAGGACAGTTGTGTCTATTACAGTGAGCGTTCCTGGTGTAGTGTATAGGGAGTTGTGCTGCTAATCCAAAGGTCATGCCTCTCTGTGGCTTGGAATCCACCAACAGCTCTGTGAGAGAAAGATGGGATGGGCAGTCTCCTGTGAAACCCAGCCTCTGAAACCCAATGGAGAGTTAGCCAGGACTTGGTTCAGACTTAATGGCAATGACTTTGAGAGGTTTTTTTGAGTTTGTGACTGCTATAAACTTCTTTCTATTCAGATTCTCTCTGCCTCCCCTCACCTCCTTACTCCCTGGATCTCTTCCCCAGGGATCATCCTGAAATGATCTGCTCCTCCCACGTTCCCCACCCGCACAAAGATCAATTATTCCTTGTAAGACGTGATAATAATACTGCCTTTTCTTAAAAGATATAGAGGAGGGAAAACACTCTAGTTAAAAAAAAAAGCTTTTCTTTTTTAAAATAGAAAAGTAATCTATGTGCATTTTGGGAAATTTACAGCAAGGTAAAAAAGAATCTAACTCATTACCATCAAGTAGATTTGGACTCATAACAAACCTGAAGAATAAAGCAGAATTTCCACATGGAGTTTCCAGGGTGGTTAAATCTTTACTAAAAGTGGACTGCTGCTACATCTTTCACCTACAGAGCAGCTATGAGGTTCGAACCACCACATTTTTTTGTTTGTTTATCAGTGTAATATTTTCTCTACTGTACTCCCAGGGGGCCTTAAAGTAAAAAAAGAAGAAGAAAAATGACTTATTATCCCATCTACCAGAAAGAAACACTATTTTACTTTTGTCTTTGCTATTCATTTTTGTCTTTCTATTAATTTTATTATGGAGCTTTGGTCGAGAGAGGTAGATGTAGGTAGTTAAGTGATACTAATTTTGTAAATTTTTTTAAAATTGAGAGATAGTATACAATCTGGGATTTTTCTTTTGTAACAGTACTATTTACCCAGTCCACTAAAATATCTTTTTAAATAAGATTTTGCTTTAAATTTTTTTAATGTTACATCACAGTGCTGGGTTTAACTCTTTTAATCTCTGTATTTCAAAGTATTTCCTTAGAATCATATCCTGGAAATGTAACTATAAGCGATAAGTTTTTAGAGCTACCATTTCCTCATTTTTTTTTAGTAATTTTCATTTTTGATGTGATGAATTGAGAAACATTTTTCACAGCAAGGTATCAAGCTGGTAGATTATAAAAGTACATCCAATGTCCTTTCACATGTTTTGTAATTTGTTTTGAATTTTTTTAAATTTTATTTTATTATTTTTTGTGTGTGTACTGTCAAAACAAATCTGTCTGGTATAGGAGGAGATTGCCCCTCCTTCTCCAGCACAGCATCTGGTAGATTTGAACCATGAAATTTTTTTTTAAATTTTATTTTATTATTCCTTGGTTATGTACTGTCAAATTGGATATGACTGGTACAGAAGGAGATTGTCTCTCTCCAGTATATTTTTATTTTTTTATAAGGAGCTTTTTCTAAAATGGTCACTTAGATCCTACCATTCATATAATAGCAGTTCATATCCCAGGAGAGCATTTAGGACTGAGTTATCCCAACAAGGACAAAGGCCAAGGCTGAACAATGTGCTCAGAATAAAGTCTTTAGGACAACTCAGGTTTTTAAAATAATTTTTTCCAGCTTCGTATTGTGATTTGTGTGAAAAATTATAGAGCAAACTGGTTTTCAGTTCAACATTTGTCAACGTTTTGTTTCCTCACATTGGCAGCACTCTTCCCATTTGCTCTTTGTGTTTCCAGTTTTCATTTGTTCTTGTTTCCTACCCTTTCCTGCTTTCTGAGCTTTCTCCCTGAGGAAATGCTGCTCTTTAGATTTCCCATGGTTGATTGTTCAAAGGGATGCATACCTCCCGTATGTTATTGTTCACAATAAAAAACTAAAAATCTCATTGCCATTGAGTTTGAACCAACTCATAGCTGACCCTCCAACAGTTTTCCCAGCTGTAAACTGTAGGGGAAGAGATTGCCCATCTTACCCTCCTCACCCCCAAGAGCTATTGATGAATTCAGATCTTTAAAGAGGCTTGTCTTTGGTTAGCAATGTACCTCCTTATCTACTAGGCTACCAGCGCTCCTCTGTTTGCCTGTAGACCTATTGTTTGGCTGAAAGTTGATCCACAGGTAACTTCAGCTGCAGGCATTCAGGGTCTCTGAGGGCCATTAAGGGTCTCAGGATTTCCATCAGTCCCTATCAGATCAGAAAATCTGGTTTTCTTTTCTTCACTCTTTTTTTTCAAATTGTGATTTTAACTAAAGTTTACAGAAAAGTTGGATTTTCATTCATTCATTGTTGCACGTTTTCCTCCCTACCACCCAGTTCAGATTTTCCCCCTTGTAATGATTTTTTATTTTTTGGGTAAAACTTTGATTTTATACTGGTTTACTGATTTTCTTTAAGATTTTGAAATTTTTCACATTTTTCTCATGCTCTGTCCAGGATCTGCTATTGTGATTCTTGCCACAATAGTTAGGAGTGATAGCCAGGTGCTATCTAGTTTTTTTGGTCTCAGGGTAGTGGAGGTTGAAGTTTAACTGATCCGTTAGTTCTTTGGACTGTTTCCATGCACCTTTTATTTTCTTCATTCTTTGCTCTAGATAAGGAGAGACTGAGAATTGCACTTTTAGATGTCACTTTAGAGCCAGTTTTTACCCATGCTAACATTGTATGAGCGTGTCACTTATATGTACCCTTTCCAACATTGAACATTACTTATCTTTAGGTATTAATTTATGGGTAAAAATTGATAGTTTTTGTTTTCTCCAAATTTCATAATTATTAGTGTTACTGAACATTTTTCTCCAGTGTTTATTGTTATTGTCATTAGGGGCCATTGAGTCAATTATAACTCATAGTGACCCTGTGACTAAGAGGCCAGAATTGTGTCCTGTCTTCGCCATCCTCAGAATCTCTGATATACTTGAACCCATTCTTATAGTCATTGGATCAGCCCATCTCTTTGAGGGTCTTCCTCTCTTTTACTGACTCTCTTACTTTTCTCAGCATGTCTTTTTTCTAAGGATGGGCCCCTCCTGATAACATGCACAAATTATTTATTAGCTATTTTGTATTTCTTCTTGAATAAATAGTGCTCTTTATTAATTTCTCTATTGGAGAAATTGATTTTTTTACTTGTGGATCTGTAGTAACTCTATATATTAAAGATTTTTCTCATCAACTATGATCCTGATTTGTCCTTTGTCTATGTATTTGTGAGTTTTTTCTGTAGAAGTAGCTTAACTTTTATGAGTCAAATCTATTGTTCCTTTTCTTTATGCTTTTATCCCTCCAACTGCATTTGGATTTAGAAAGTTTTTCTTCACCTGATGCATATTCATTTCTATTTTCTTCTAAGTTTTAAATTCCTGATTGCTTATATTTAACTGTATTCCATCTGGAGTTTATTTTTGTGAAGGAAGGAGCTATATGGATCTTTCCCCCCTTACAAATAGTAAGTCAATTACGTCTGAAGTAGTTTGGGGTACTTCCACCACTTCATCATTCATAGAACAAACTCTAGTTATTTCATGTTCCTTTGAAAAGTGTGGAGATCAGAATGGGGAAAAAGAATTTTAAAAAATTAAATACCACCAGAAGCTCTGCTGGAGAAGGAGGGACAATCTCCTCTTGTGCCAGTCGGATCCAATTTGACGGTACACAACAAATAAAAAAAATTTCAATAAAAGCTTAAGCTAGATTTTTTTCCTCTTTCACCCTTTCTTATAACAACCTTGAGAAGATGTACCGTCACTCCCATTTTACAGATGAGAAGACTGAGGCTCAGAGAAAAAGTAACTTGCTTAAGAAGACACAGCTAGTCTGATGCAGAATTAGAGGCCGTTGGTGGTCCTCTTAGAGCCTTTCATCATTTCTGTATCTCCAGTCTCTGTTGCTTTCTTCTCCCTGCTCATTGTAGGAGGCTTTCTTCAGAGGATTGTCCTTGGGCTACAGGAGCCACTTAACTGCAAAGCAAAACCCTAGTACTGGTGGTGAGCATTGTTCCTCTAGGGTGGCTCTTGGCCCTGGCAGCTGGTAGAGGAATATGAATGCCTGGTTCTCTTGCCTCCAGGCACAAACTCTAAGAGAGTGTTATTAATACTGTGGTTCCCTTGGGATCAGACTGAAACAGAGATTTGAATTCCACTATTGCTTGACATTTTTCTTCCCTGTTTTCCTTCCATGCCTCCTTAACGTTTCTCCTCAGTGCACTTCCTTAATAAACTACTTAACACAGGAATCCTTGTCTTAGAATCTGTGTTAGAGGTTTTATGGATTAATAACAGCAACAACAACAATAATAATAATAATAATAATAAATAATAAAAAAAAAAGAAGTTTTAGAATTTATTTTACTCTTCTTTTAAATAGTCCTTGCATGGAAGAGAACAGTGACTCTGGCAAAATAAAATGTCCAGAGGCAAAACTGTGAACGACTCTTTCCCCAGGTCATACTTGGGAGGGACACTGACCTTGTACACCCTTAATCAATCAACAAGACTTAAACTTTTAAGATACTCTTTTGAGATTTATCCAGGTTATAGCACATATCAATAATTTCTTTCTTTTCAATGCTGAATAGTATTGGTTCATTCTAGGGCTGTACTGTTGTTGTTGTGTGCCATCGTGTCAGAACCAACCCATTCAGTCCTTCCAGTGGATTTTTCAGAGGCAGTAAATTGCATGGAGACTGCTCATCTTTTTCCTGCGGATCAGCTGGTGAATTTGATCTGTATACCTTTGCATTGGCAGCGTAATTCCTTACCAGAGCTCCCCACGGGGTGCTAGAGTTTATCCATTCTTTGATTCAAGTTCATTTGAACTGATTCCAGTTTTTGGTGTAATGTAAATTTTCAACTCACTTGGGTAAATAAAAAGGTGTAACTGAGTAGTTTGCTCACCATATGTTTGACTTTGCCAGTGCATTTGAAAAAAATATATATATATAATTATGATTTTAGTGAAAGTTTATGCAGGGGTTTAGGTTCCTATTCAACTGTTTCTACACAAGTTGTCCAGTGACATTGGTTACATTCTTCACACTGCATGAATATTCATTATTTCTGTTCTGATCATTCTGTTTCCATTAATCTAGTTTCTCTGCCCTTTTCTGGGTTCATCTGTGTTTTAACCTAATTGTTTGTTATTTGATCATACCATTTAATAGTCTCATGTATGAAAATCCCAGTTACTGTGATACCCTTACAAAAGTTGATATTGTTCGGTTCCCCCCTTTTTCTTTTTTTCCATTTTAACAGGTGTGTGGGTTCAGTTTTAAGTTAAATAGGTCATATACTCCTCTGCTTAAACCTTTTTTTTACTCATATCAGTTGGAATAAAATCCAACTTATGTAGTCTGCAGGGCCTTTGTTGATGAGCTCCTGGTAGTTCCTCTTCCTGCTTCTTCCACAACTTGCCTTGCCCAGCCATTCTGGTCTTCCTGTTGTTCCTTGGTGGTGGTGATGTGCTGTTAAGTTGGAACCAACTCATAGCTGACCCTCCATAGGGTTTGCAGAGGCAGAAACTGCCCGTTTTCCTCCCGTAGAGTAGCTGATAGATTTGAGCCTCCTGTCTTTGGGTTGGCAGTACAACTCCTTGTGATCGTAGGCTTCCGGAGTTACCTATACAATACATTGCCTTGTTTTATTTTCTTTTTGTTTCTCATAGCTATGTGAAATTATTTGTTGTTAAGTGCCATTGAGTTGACTATGATTTGTAGTGACCCTGTGAACAACAGATCTGAATGTTGCCTTGTCCTGCACCATTCTCATGATGTTTTTCATGCTCAAGCCTATTGTGGTAGTCACTATGTCAATCCATCTCATTGAGGGTTTTCTTCTCTTTCACTGACCCTCTCCTTTTCCCAGAATGTCTCTCTCCAACGACTGGTTCCTCCTGAAAACATGCTCAAAGAGTGAGATGAATTTACTCCATCCTTGCCTCTAAGGAGCCCTTCATTCAAAAAAAGATTTGTTTGTTCTTAGGGCAGTTTATCTTGGCCAATATTACAATTAAAAAGCACTGCTGCTTCTTTGGTCACCCTTATTCATTGGCCAACTTTCAGATACATAGGAAGCAATTGAAAAGATCATGGCTTGATGAAGTTATTTAGCTATTTATTATCCTTTTAGAATTCTTCT
>NW_006399765.1:6630877-6632372 GCF_000299155.1 Elephantulus edwardii
TCCTGTTGAGAATATTCCTCCTTTTGCTAACTCTCTGCCTCTCGAAGCATGATTCCTCTTTCCAAGGAATAGAGTCTCTTAACAACATTCTCAAAGTACATGAGATGAAGCTTTGCCATCCTTGCCTCTAAACAGCATTCTGGTTACACTTCCTCCAAGACATATCTGTTTGTTCTTTCGGTACATGGATATTCAGTATTCTTCTCCAACATGACAACTCAAAGCCATCAATTATTTTGTTGTCCTTATTCATTGTTCAGCTCTCAGATGCATAGCAGGTGATTGAGAAGACTGTGGCTTGAATCAGGCACACGTTAGTCTTTAATCTGACATCATTGCTCTTTAGGGCTTTGGAGAGGTCCCTGACAGCAGATTTACCTAATGCTATTATGATTCCTGATCTTCTGACTGGTGGTATCAAGGATGTTGATTATGAATCCTAGTAAGATGAAATCTTTGACACTTCCAATCTTTATCTATTATAATTTTGCCTTTTGGCCCAGTGGTAGGAATTTTTGTTTTCTTGATGTTGAGGTATAATCCATATTGAAGGCTTCTGTAGTCCTTGATCTTCTGCAGCAAGTGCCTCAAGTTCTCCTCACTCTCAGATGCATGTTGTTTATGAATCTTCCTCCACTTTGGATGTCACATTCTTCTTCATAAAGACTAGCTTCTCTAATGATTTGTTCAGCATACAGCTTGAATAGATATGGAGAAATGATACAGCCCTGACATGTAGATTTCTTGATTTTAAAGCATTCAGTGTTCCTTTGCTCTTTTTGGACAAAAATTTCTAGGTCTAGGTATACATTTTGTATAAACATAAGTGTTGTAGGATTCCCATTCTTCTCAATGTTATCCATAGTTTGTTATGATCCATAGAGTCAAATGCCTTTGCATAGTCAATAAAACACAGATGGACATTCTTCTGGTATTCTTTGTTTTTAGTGAAGATCCATCTAACATTAGCAATTATATCCCTGGTGCCATAACCTCTTCTAAACCTAGCTTGAACTTCGGGAAGTTTTCTATCTCTACTGTTCTGTTTTTGGATGATCTTCAGCAATGTTTTGCTAACATATGATATTAATGTTGTTGTTGTTAGGGTGCCATCAAGCAGAGTACAACTCATAGTGACCCAATGAACAAAAGATCTGAAACCAGTCCTATCCTGTGCCATCCTCACACTTCCTGACACACAAGAGCCTATTGCAGCAGTCACCTTGTCAGTCCACCTGGTTGAAGGTCCTCTCCTTCACTGACTGTCCACCCTTCCCAACATCATGTTCCTCTTCAAGGAATAGCACCTTCTAGCAATATGTCCCAAATATGTTAGTTGTTGTTGTTATGTGCCGTCGAGTTGCCTGCGACTCATAGCGACCCTATGTACAACAGCCTTAAACTCCGCTCTGTCCTGTGCCAATCGCAATGTCTCTGACCCTCCCGTCCCAATTATCCCAGTCACTGAATCAATCCACCTCATAGAGGGCCTTCC
>NW_006399765.1:6634949-6637160 GCF_000299155.1 Elephantulus edwardii
CTCTGCATCTCTTAAACTGAAGTAACAGAAAAACAAATTTAGGCCTTATGTTGCAATGTTGAAAGATGCTATGGGCAATGTATTGAATGACCCAGAAAGCATCAAAAGAAGATGGAGGGAATACACAGAGTCACTGTACCAGAAAGAATTGATTGACACTGAAAAACTTCAGGAAGTACCCTATGAACATGAGCCAATGGTAATGAAAGAGGAAGTGGAAGCTGCATTGAAGGCATTGGGGGAAAATAAGGCCCCAGGAATTGGTGGGATACCAATTAACGTGTTTCAATTAACAGGTGCAGCCTTGATGCACTTACTAGTCTATGCCAGGAAATTTGGAAGATAGCTGTCTGGTCAGTGGATTGGAAGAGGTCTATATTTGTTCCTGTTCTAAAGAAGAGTGATCCATGGGGAGCTCTGGTGGCCTAGTGGCAAGAAGCTGCACTGCAATCTCAGAGGCACATGGTTCAAATCCACCAGATGCTCTGCCAGGAAAGGAGGGACAATCTCCTCCTGTACCAGTCAGATCCGATTTGACGGTACACACACACACACACAATAATAAAATAATAATAATAAAAAAAGAAAAAACGAAGAGTGATCCAACTGAATATGGAAATTTTTGAACAATGCCATTGATATTACATGCTAGCAAAGTACTGCTGAAGATCATTAAAAAATGGCTGGAACAGTACATAGATAGGGAATTTCCAGAAGTTCAAGGAGGATTTAGAAGAGGCCGTGGCACCAGGGATATCATTGCTGATGTCAGATGGATCCTGGCTGAAAGTAAGGAATACTTTATTGACTATGCAAAGGCATTTGACTGTGTGGATCATGACAAGTTGTGGCTGACATTGAGAAGAATGGGAATCCCAGAGCATTTGATTGTGCTCATGAGAAACCTATACCTGGACCAGGAGACTGTTGTGCAAACAGAGTGGAGGAGCACTGCATGGTTTAGAATTGGGAAGAGAATGTGCCAGGAATGTATTCTTTCTCCATACTTGTTCACTCTATATCCTGAGCAAATTATCTGAGAAGCTGTATTTTAATGATACTGTTGGATAATTTCCACATCTGTTGGATCACCTTTCTTTTTTGTTGTTTATGTGCTGTTGAGACATCTGCGACTCATAGCGACCCTATGTACAACAGCCCTAAACCTTACTCTAACCTGTGCCAATCTTATTGTCTCTGACACACCTACCCCCATGACTCCAGTCACTGAATCACTCCATCTCATCGAGGATCTTCCTCTCCTGCACTGTCCCTTCATCCTCTCAAGCATATATTTTTATACATTGTTGGACATTTTATTTCTCCCCTCCCTCTACCCACCTTGCAATGCACCACTTGTTCCAGATTGTTCTCATATAGGTAATGCATAATCATATATTCCTTTTGGATAGTTCTTTCCTTCATCTGTTCCAATGCAGTGCTCATTATCTACCCACTCTTTTCCCATTCTTTCCCCAACTCTGTCATAAACTATTTTATAACAGCAGTGTTATGCAATATTTGTCCTTTTATGACTGAGATATTTCACTGAGCATAATGTCCTTTAGACTCCCCCAGGTTGTGTAATGTTTTACAAGTTCACTGCTTCTCAGTGCAGCATAATATTCTATTGTGTGAATGTACCATAGTTTTTCTATCCATTTGTTTCTTGATGGGCACTTGGGTTGCTTTCATTTTTTTGTTATTGTGAATAATGCAGCAATAAACATGGGTGTGCATACATCTGTTTGAGTTGTGGCTCTAGTTTCTTTAGGGTATATTCCTAGTAGTGGAATTTCTGGGTCAAATGGTATTTCCGTTTCCAACTTTTTGAGGAAGTGCCAGGCCACCTTCCATAGTGGCTGTACCATTTTACATTCCCACCGTCTATGAATAACAGTTATAATCTCTCCACCATTTCACAAACATTTGTTTTTTGCTAGTCTGTTGAACTTTGCTGTTGTGCTGGGATGGATCACTTTTCTTGGGAATGGGAATAAATATGGATCTTTTCCAGTCAGTTGGCCAGGTAACTGTCTTTCAGATTTCTTGCCACAGATTGGTAAGCACATCCAGGGCTGCATCTCTCTTTTTTTTTTTAATTAGATTTTATTAGTTTTAATGAACATTTACAGAGATTTGGGGTTTTCATTCATTCATTGTTACACTGTTTTCTCCACCCTCATCCCCAGTTCGTTCTTCTTCCCCCCC
>NW_006399765.1:6638332-6652560 GCF_000299155.1 Elephantulus edwardii
GTATGTTTTCTCTCCCACAGTATGTGTCAAGAGTCTAAGAGACATGTCCGTCTTGTTCACCACCATATTCTTAGCACTCAGCACAGTGTTGGACACATAGTAGGTGTTCAATAATCATTTGATGATTAGATGAAAGAACAAACTTAAGCAACTATGACAGCCAGGACGAACTTCTAATCCTCTTGATTTCCACCCTCTCATATCTGGCTTGTCCTGCAAGCTGAAATTTGGGAGTCCAGCTGACACAGAAGGAGACAGAGCTGCAGGTGCTGGATTTATTTCAGCATCCTGTTATTCTTTGAAGAAAAAGCAGTTCACTCTACTTCTCTTGTCTTGCATTGTCACAGCTTGAAATATTCTTTTGATTATGAGAACATTTCCCATTAAGTGTGCGTCTCTAGCTCCCCCTCCCCCAGTATTTATGAGCTCATAACTTCAGGATCTGTCACAATCAGTGTTGCAAAAGTGTATCTGAATGTAATGAAATAATTCTATGAGAAACGTGGCAGGGAGACAGTTGGAATTTTCTCTTGCCTTACAAACCATCCCCAGGGTATGGGTGTATATAAATCAGCACCTCCCTTAATTAAGTAAAACATTTTAAGGAAAAAACAAATTAATTACCACTTCATGGCACCATCCCAGCCAATTACCCAAACGGTTCACGTTCCATAAACCTCTCCTGAATTTAGAACTAATTATTGCTCTTTCAGTTTGTTTATACTTCTGACATGGCAAGTATCTGTACTAAAAGTGGGTGGTATGAGGTAGATTTCCCCCTCCACTTTCTGGATGATATAAGTTGTCATAAGAATGTTGTTGTTGCTATGTGCAGTCCAGTCACATGTGACTTACAGCAACCCTATATGCAACAGCTTTGAATACTGCTATATCTTGAACCAATTTCATTGTTTCCAACACACCTAGCCCCATTACCCCAGTCACCGAGTCAGTCTATCTCATTCTGGGTCTTCCTCTCTTGTGCTGTCCCTCAACCATTCAAAGCATGATGTCTTTCTCCAAGGACTGGTCCCTCCTGGCAGTATGCCCAAAGTATGTGAGATGGAGCTTCCACATCCTTGCCTCCAAGGAGTAGCCTGTTTTTACCCTCTAGAGGACAGACCTGTTTGTTCTCTTAGTAGTCTATGGTATATTCAATATTTTTCTCCAGCATCACAACACAAAGGCATCAATTCTTCTTCTATCATCCTTAGTCATTTTCAAGCTCTCTGATGCATAGCAAGTAATTTCTATGATCAGCCTCACCTTAGTAAATTTCTCACCCCTTCAAATTAAAACATTGATTACGTACAATGTAAAGCATCTTGAAGTAGGGGAAACAGGTTTTGAGATGTTCCTAAGGGTTGTGGGAAGAAGTCCTAGGGATACAGAATGTGGAGGGTCTTGATTTGTTTACATTTTTTACTTGCCTGAGCAGCAACTGACTGTTTCTGGTCTCTATCTGTGCTGGTTGAGTCTCTTCCATACAACTGCTAACACTGCATTATGCCAATACCAACAACCAGCAGCCAGATGATGTTAAGTTGATTCCAACTTGTGGTGATCCTGTGTGTGTCAAATAGAACTGTGCTCTGTGATGTTTTTAGTGACTTATTTCTTAGAAACAGATTCTCAGGCTTTTTCTACAAAGTTCCTCTGGGAAGATTCAAATGTCCAAGCTTTCCCTTAGCAATTTTACTTTTACTGTTTGTACTACCCAGGGACTCTGATTCCAGTTGTTGTTGTTAGGTGTCATTGAGTTGATTATGTTTCATAGTGATCCTGTGAACAACACATCTGAATCTTGCCCTGTCCTGCACCATCCTCATGATCTTTCTCTTTGTGGTGGATGCTGTGTCAGTCTATCTGGCTGAGAGTCTTCCTTTCTTCCTCTGACCCTCAAGCTTTCCTGGTCCAATAGTCGGTGAGACTCCAGTAGTATGTTAGCTTGACTCAAGGTTGTCCAATCTGATCTGGTGTATTTCCTAACTCTCCTTCCTGCTGGCCCTAGCCTCACTCTTGACCTGCAAACCTGGCTAAATCTACTTTAATCCACAGTGGTCTCTGAGACCAGGGTAACTAATGCTTCTCTTGTTCTCTTCACAGAATGACCCAAACCCAACCAGACCTCTCTCGTCTGACTTATGATTGATCCAGTTGCCTAATTAAACAGCCTTTCCAAACCTGGCCTTGGTTCTTTTGGGACTTGGGTAGAGTAGGGGTCTTAATGTCACCAAGTCCAATAGGTCTTATTCTCAGTCCGTATCTAAGTATCACCTCCTGTGGATAGAAAGCCGACCCCTAATGTCCTTTTGCTGCATCTACTTACCTTGTCCAAGTGACAGTACAGTAGGCACTAAGTCAGTGCTGAGTCATTCTGTTAATTTCAAGAGAAAACATGGATCCCCAGAAACTAAAACTAATCTAAGTCTTTATTTTTTAAGTTGAGATATGATTTACACTCAGGAAATGCACAAATTATGAAGGTACAGTTCAGTTGATCTTTATTTCATGCACACCAGTGTAATCCCCACCCGGACCAAGGCATAGGACATGGATATTTCCAGTTTACCAAAAGGTTTCTTCTCAGTTGTTACCCCTCAAAGATAACCTTCCTTTGACTTCTGCCACCACTGATTATTTTTGTCTGTTCTTGAGCGTCCTATAAATGAAATTGCCTGGTTCCTACTTTTATGTGGTTTCTTTCACTTATCTGCTATATCACCCTTTTTTCCATATAACACTAATTCTTGAGTGCTTTTAATTAACCTCATCCCTGTCACCATTTTAATCACTGCCATCAAGTTGATTCCAACTCATATGATCCTCCATTGGGTTTTTGAGGCTATAAATCTTTTTGGAAACAGACTGCCCATCTTTCTCACATGAAGCAACAGGTGGATTTGAACTCTTAACCTTTTGGTTAGCTGCGCAATACTCTACACACTACAGAAATTGGGTCCTTTTTTATCTACCATTTATGTGATGGACAGACTCATTAACTAAAACTATGGAGTCAAATATGCCAGTGATCCTGCTGATGATACAAAACCAGGCAACAGTTTGTTCTGTTACAAAAAGGTGGCTATGAATTGGAGCCAGTGTGATAGCAGTAGCAAATTATGTGGTAAGTACTCAGCCACGCTAGTTAATATGCATTAATATCTCCTTCAATCCTCCTAGCATTTTATCATCCCTGTTTAACTGACAAAGAAACTGAAGCTCAGACAGTGAATATAACATGTCCAAGATCACATAGCTAGTAAGTTGTGGAACCAAGATGTAAACATTTTTATGTCAGAGAAAAACTTTCAGCCACTCAGCTCTAATCCCCATATACATAACGCATTACTGTATTGTCCAATAAATCTGCCTCCTCAGTGAGGCAAAGGTCATGCCTTAGTCATCTCTGCCTCCCAGCAGTGTGTACTGGCCCAGAGCCCAGTCCAAAGTGGGTGCTTGCTTTGTATACCCTTCAGTAAGCCAATGTTAATGCTAGTTCTGCTAATTCCACCACTTCTATTTCCCCTCCAGGAATTGGCACATTGGCAGTCACAAAAGAAACATCCCTGACTGATCAATAAATAATCATGTTGAAGAATTTAAAATAAGAATCTAGATTATTAAAGTTACAAATCTTTGGTCTTTACACCTTTAATAAAACATGCATCTATTAATAATAGATGCTGGTCTGGCCTGCTTATGTTGAAAAGGAGAAAAAAAAATGACCAGTCAAAAGATGCTAATATTTTTTCTCCTTCCTGGGCTTAGCTGCCAAGATACTGCTCCCCTGACAAATTGCTCATCATCTGAAAAGGTTTAAAAATTTTAAGAGCACGACAGGGAAATGGAAAAATGGAATGTTCAGCCTTGTGGGTCCTCAGTGAAAGATTCTTCCTTCTTGAGACACTCTCTGTTCTCCACTTTGATGGACCACCTTCTGCTTGGCTCCAATCTGATTACTCCTTCTCAGGTGTTTTGTTTGCTAGGCTCTTCTCTGGGCCTTTTTCTTTTCCATTCACTTCCTTTTCCTTCTATTCTCACTTAAATCCTTCAGCCTGGTGACTCCTACTCCTGTAACCCCATCACTATTTCTGGGAAAAAAGTCAGCAAAGTAACAGTAACCACATGGTGTCTTGTAGACTGTATAAATACTTTCACTTTTATTCCAAGCATGTTGAAGTCACTGGAAGAGCAGAGAATATCATGATCTGCTCATGTTGTAAGGTTTGAGAGAATGTCTTTGGATGCTGTAGTTAAAATGGACTGGATGTCAAATTGACAATAACCTGGATGTCACATTGACAATACCCATTCCAAAGATTAGATTGGAACTGTAGGGTCAGTGAGTTTGTTAATGAGGGAGGAACAATGCAGAAAAGGAGGGTGATAATGGTTGCATAACGTGAAGAATTTAATCAACATCACTTGTAGACATCGTTGACTTGTACATCTTGATGTACATACATCAAACCTCAACAACAACACAATAATAAATGATTTTAAAAATAAGGCCAGATGATGGCAAGGGCAGAAGCAGGGGTATCAGTTAAGAGGGTTTTGTTATAATCTAGGCAGGAGATAATAGTAGCTTAGAATAGGGTTGCTGTTGTTGTGTGCCATTGAGTTGGAAACCAATTCATAGCTGACCCTCCCACAGATTATCAGAAGCTATAAATTGTATGAGCAGACTGCCTGTCTTTCTCCCACAGAGCAGCTGATGGATTTGAACAGCCTGCCTTTGGTCTGGCAGTTCAATTCCTTACCCACTAGACCACTAGAACCCCATTGGAATAGGACAGAAGGTGTGGCTAGGTGAAAGGAGCACTGGTGGCATACTGCTTAAAGCATTTTGTCAATAATCTACTTAACAGCTCTGTGGGAGAAAGATGTAGCTGCACTGTTTCATAAAGAAGAAAAGACCTCTGTGAGGCCGTTCTCCTCTGTCCACTGGGATTGTTATTGGCTGGATTGACTACATGGAGTGGAGTTTGTTTTGTTTTGGGGAAAAGTGAGAAGAGATTAGGTACAGGATATAGCTGAAAGGTGGAGGCAATAAAGATTTGCTGATGGATTGGAGAACATGAGAAAGAAAAGACAAAGGAGTCAGGGGTATTTCCATAATATTGATCTGAGCATCTTGCTGAAAGGTGGAAATTTTAATTCTTGAAATGAAGGAAGCTGTGAATAGCAAAGGTAGGTTTGGTGAGAAGGAGTTAAGTCTTGGATATATTTAATTTGAGATGTCTGTTACATGTTTAAGAATAGATGTCAAATCAATAGTTGGCATATTCTCAGGAGGAATCAGTCATTGGAGAGAAACATTCTGAGAAAGGTAGAAGGTCAATGAGAGAGGAAGACCCTCAACAAGATAGATTAACAGTGACTACCACAGTGGGCTTGAACAGGAAGATGGAACAAGATAGAACAAGGTTTTGATCAGGCATATTGTTCATAAGGTTGCTATAAGTTATAGTCAACTTGATGGCATCTAACAACAATGAGAAGGTGGTTTCTCTGACAGAAGTCTAGGGATTGTTATTAAAAATGTGAGTGAATACTTGGAAGCAAACCAGCAGATGTTTACACCTCCTACCATAAAGGACGAATCCCAGATAGAAATGAGGTGAACGTTCTTTAAACTTCAAAGAAATCTTACTGTGTTCTCCCCCTTCCCAATCAAATCTGCAACTCATTTTAGGAGACGAACAGTTAGAAGGTTAATGTGTAGACCCTACCTTTCTTTTCTCTCTTCAAAATTTCATCCTTTTTCCTACCGAGAGGGCATGTTTCCTAATCTTTGAAGGTGAGGTAGTCAGAAGTGTATTAATTTAGAGTAAGGCTAAGAGACAGTAAAAAGAAGGCCTAAAATAGTGGCTTAAAGAAAACAGAAGTTTATTTACTCTGTGGTGTTGTTATTTACCACTGAATCAGAACTGACCCATAGCTGACCTTGGGTGAGTTTTCAGAGGCAGTTAATCACATAGGAGGAGACTGCCCATCCTTCTCCTGCATTTACTCTATGTAACAGTTGAAAACTAAGTAGTTCAGCTTGGGGATAGCTCTGCTTCACATGGTCATTCAGAAACCACACATCCTTTTACTTTTTTTATCTGTGTCCTCTTAGGGTGCACTGGTGGCATAGTCCATAGAAAGTTGCATTTCTCATTCTAAGGTAGAACCTTTCTGGTTCAAATTCAGAAGCAGCTCTGAAAGGAAAAGATTGGCAGTCTCCTACCATGTAATTTACAGCCTCAGAAAACCCACTGAAGGGTCAGGTATGAGTTGGTTCCAGCTTTATGGCAATGAATGATGTCCTCA
Organism: Elephantulus edwardii; assembly: GCF_000299155.1. NCBI lineage: Eukaryota > Metazoa > Chordata > Mammalia > Macroscelidea > Macroscelididae > Elephantulus > Elephantulus edwardii. Next base: position 6,644,654 of record NW_006399765.1, read on the forward strand.
TCCACAATGTTAGAACTTGGTTATGTTGGTTTTCCAGTTCAGAGGAGAGACAAGGACAGAGGTCAAGCACTTTCTCTTAAGCAAGTCAGGCAGAAGATGCATATAATCTCTTCTTACACATCACTGAAGCCTTGTAATATGATCATACAAACTGAAAACTAAATTCATTGCCTTTGAGTTGCAACTCAAAAAATATCATAACAACTCACAGAAGCGCTAAGAATATAGAACTGCCCTGTTTGTTTTCCAAACCAATAAAATCTAATGGAAGCCTTATGGACTGCCATACCTTTCTCACACAGATTGGTTGGTATGTTTAAAGAGTTAACCTATCAATTGACAGCCAAACACTTCAACTGTTGCAGCACCAGGGCCCCACATATGGTCACGCTAACCATAATCAGGTGGGGATATTTTGTCTCTATCTGGGCAGTCAAATTGGGCCTGAAAGAATGAAGGGAAGGGGAATGAGTTTTTATGAGTAACTTCTGGTTTTTCCTGCCCGAATCTCCTTTCTAAGGTTTTTTTTTTTTTTTGCTTCTGTTTTCCTCTCAAGTTTAGAAACTGAAAACTGAGAGGTTTTTCCCCCTCTGGTCCCTTTCTAAAAATTTGACCTAGTACATGTAGCAACACTATGTATCCATCTCAGTCAAATAGAAAGAGAGTTAAGGTATTCTCCATTGAAAGTATATTGTTCAATGTCACATATTGACATAGGTAGACAGGAAGAAGTGACTAATTCTTCTTGGAGAGCAGAATGAGGACAACTATTCAGATAGACTTTCAGAGGATAGGCAGTATTAAAAAAATGAGAAGGAAGGCAAGTATTTTATACGTAGGAAAAACACATGCAAATTCTTACATGTACTTTGACACACACACACTCTCACACATACACATACATTTATACTTATAACTTTTAGAATTCTTGTTTGCATGTAACAGGAAACTCATCTCAAAATCACTTAAGTAAGGGAGATTTTGTGGATCATGCAATTGTAAAATTCAAGAGTAAATTTCAGATATAGCTAAACTCAAGAGCTCAAATGATGGTACCTAGCTTGATCTTTCTCTAACGTTTGGCCTAGCCTTCCTCCATGCTAAGGTCATACACACAGTTCACAAGGATCTAAGATAGCTGTCAACAAACTTGGACCTAAGTTGTTTCAATGATGTGAATGGAGAACTTCTCTTTCTGTTCTGCCTCATTGCCTCCAATTGGATCAGGTGACTGGGCATGAATAAATCACCATAGTTAGGCGATTGGCACAGGACAAAGCGGAGTTTAGGGCTGTTGTACATACGGTCGCTATGAGTCGCAAGTGACTCGACAGCACATAACAACAACAATTAGCTCTGATAGAGCTAACACACATATCTATTCCCTAAACCAAGGATTGATCTCATTCTGTCTAAAGTATCAGACTGAGAACAAAGAGGGATTAGTCTCCCAAAGGAGAAACTTAGAACCAAAGAAGGGTGAATGGACCTTTGGTCATGAAAGCTATGAATGTTCAGTTCTGTGAAGTAGGATTCTCAAGATCTCCTCGAGATACTGGATTTCTACTTATTGTGGGGACACTTAAGTCTTGATGATTGAATAGTTCTCAGGATAGTGGAGCCTACATAGGCTGAGCTCTAGGGGAAGTAAAAAAGAGAAAAAAGAGAGAGAGAAAGAGAAGCTGAGAAATGTGACTTGACCAGAGACTTAATAGGATACAGAGATCTGAAAATGGTGATGAACTTGCTGGAGGTAAGAACTAGGACTTGAACTTGAGTGATCAGAATGCCAGAACAAGGCTTTATCTGTGCCTCTGCTAGCTGTGACATCCATTAGCTCCCTGACATCTCCTTGTTTTCTTGTATATTTTTACAAGGTTGTTAATTACCAGCCATAAAGCTCAGCAAACATTTTGATAGGCTTTAAAAGCTCATGAAAACAACATTACATTTTAAGGCATGGTTTTCTAATGAATCTAATTAACCATCAGCCTCACAACCTGCTGGCTTACAGACAAGGCAAATTGTGGCTGTCAGCTTCCAATTCGCCCCACTGGACAGGGTTAGGGGCTTTCACTGTCACAATTTCCAAGGCAGTAAGCCAGCTAACAGGTGGCCCAAGGTGTAGGTTGTCTGAAACAGTGTCTAGCTGTTCAGGATTGTGCTGATTTCTCCTCCAGATGATCTATATCTAGGACATATACTTAATGGTTTGGAGGTGTCCCAGGTCTTTAAGTACATGAATGACAGGCCACCTCAGCTTGAGACCGCAAAAGAAGGCCAAGGTACAGACAAATTTTGTAGTGCTTTTCCAAATGATGTCGCCTTTCCAGAGATCTGTCCTTAAATCTCTGACAGTGTGACCCAGCTTAGCCTAATAGCTGATTTGACTGAAATGGAAACCTGACCCAAGGATTTCCTTATTATCTCTGATGTCTGACTCATATCAATAGTAGAGGGAGCTCAGGAAAAGAAGAAATGGAACTAGGAATGAATAGCACTTGTGGTGAAAATTCATGTGGAAACTAGGCTGGAGCAAGGGAACAGGTACCACCAGTGTGCTCTATCCGTCTATCCTAAACCCTCAGCTATGACCTGAAGTCAGTTTGCCATAGCGACCTGACAACAGCCAGAGTTCCAGAGAGTTAAAAACCAGCCTTTTGCATTTCTCCCTTTTGGCTTTCCAAGTAGTCTTATAAATTGAATATTAAATTCTGTGACCATAAAAAAAATTCTGGCGAGCTCTGGTGGCCTAGTGGCAGGAAACTGCACTGCAATCCCAGAGGTGCGCGGTTCAAATCCACCAGATGCTCTGCTGAAGAAGGAGGAATAATCTCCTCCTGTACAAGTCAGATCCGATTTGACGGTACACATACACACACACACACTAAATAAATAAAAAAAATTCTGGTATTTCCTTATCTATCAGATTCTGACGTAGGTACATCATATACTCTAGAACCTTGAGAGATGTGTCCCTTTGAAATAAATAGTTAAAAAGTCAATTGGTACTTCTGTTCTGGAGGTAAGATGCCACCAAGGACATCTGTGACTTTGTAAAGATTCCCATCCAAATAAATACTTGCAGAGCTAAAGCTGGAGAGAAGTTGGACAAATTTTCCCAAGGCCAGGAGCCACATGGGAGATTAGGAATTGAAGGCCCATAGTGTTCTTTTGAGTTTATAACATGATTATAAAAACACGGTAGGAAGCATCACACTCCTTGATTTAAAATCCTACTCTACAGTCATTGTGGTCAAGATAGTGTGGTACTGGTACAATAACAGACACATAGATCAATGGAATAGAATTGAGAACCCTGAAATCAGCTTATTTACCTATATGGTCAGCTGATTTTTGACAAGGAGATGATATCAGTTAGTGGGGAAATGACAGCCTTTTTTTAACAAATGATGTTGGCAAAATTGGAAAATCATCTGTAGAAAACTAAAGAAAGACCCACACCTCACACCATACCAAAAAAAAAAAAACCCAAACAAACCAAAAACCCTAAAACAAACAAAAAAACCCAAAAACTCAAAGTGGACCAAGGACCTAGGAGGAAAACCAAAAATGATAAACTTATTTAGAGAAAAGCTTGGAAGAACTTTAGAAAACCTAATAATCCATGGTATGAACAATCCATGGTATGAACAGTCTTCCAAGCATAATGAAAAACCTACAACCAGGAGAGAACAAATTAGATTAATGGAACCTCTAAGAATTAAATTCCTATGCACATTTAAAAAAAAAATATTTTTCCAACAGGGTAAAAAAAGGAAAGCCACAGACTAGAAAAAAAAATTGGTAATGATGAGGGACTCATACCAAAAATTTATAGAATACTCCAGCACCTCAACAAGAAAAAGGTAAACAACCCAATCACAAAATGGGCACAGGATATGAACAGACACTTCACCAAAGAAGACATTCATATGGAAAAAAAATACCCCAACAACCCCAAACCCCCAATATAGGAAGAAATGTTCAAAATCCTTACCTATCAGAGAGATACAGATCAAAACAACTATGAGATATCATCTCACCCAGCAATATTAGCAAATTCAACAGAGCAACAAGCAATAAATGCTGGTGTGGTTGTGGAAAGACTGGAACCCTTATTCACTGCTGGTGGGCAAGTAAAATGGTGAAACTACTATGGAAGGCAATTTAGTGCTTTTTAAAAAAACTTAGAAATACGTTTGACCCAGCAGTTCCACTACTAGGAATATACCCAATGTATCCTAAAGAAACCAGAGCTACCACCCAAACAGATATATACACACACCCATGTTTATTGCTATGTTAATCATTAAAGCAAAGAGATGGGAGCAACCCAAGTGCCCATCAACAAATGAATGGATAGAATAACTGTGGTATATCCCACAATGGAATACTATGCAGCACTGAAAAACAAACTCAAAATAATACACAGCATGGGTGAACCTGGAGGACATTGTGTGGAGTGAAATATCTCAGTCACAAAAGGAAAAAATACTGCATAATACCATGGTTATTAAATAGGACTGACATGGGGATTAGGGAGAAATTAAGAAAAGAGGGGATAAATAATGAACACTGCATTGAGACAGATGAAGGAAAGAACTGTTTAAAAGGAATATATGATAACATGTTTATGACAATAGTCCAGAATAAAAGGTGCATAGTAAAGTGGACTGGGGGAGGGAGGAAATTATGCAACAATGAATGAATTTTTTAAAAAATTATTTGTGTGTGTGTTTGTACCATCAAATTGGATCTGACTGGTACAGGAGGAGATTGCCCCACCTTCTCCAGCAGAGCATCTGGTGGATTTGAACCATATACTTCTGGGATTGCAGTGCAGCTTCTTGCCACTGGGCCACCAGAGCTCCCTAAAGGATTTTTTTTTTTTTTAAAAAAAGCAAACAGGGCTGGGGTGAGTAGGGAGGAAAATGTGCAACAATGAAGGAAAAATCCAACTTCTCTGTACACTTTCATTAAAATCACAATTTAAAAAATACAATAACATGATTATAACCTTTCTAGACAATTGAGATAAGCCCAGATGAGGATGCAAAGACTCAAAGTAGAAACTGACTACTAATGAAGCCTTTATATTGATGGTCTATACTGGTGACATGTAGTGAGGAGAGACAGGTCCTTGGAGAGGGACATCATGCTTGGGAGGGTAGAGGGACGGCGCAGGAGAGGAAGGCCCTCTATGAGGTGGATTGATTCAGTGACTGGGATAATTGGGATGGGAGTATCAGAGACAGTGCGATTGGCACAGGACAGAGCGGAGTTTAGGGCTGTTGTACATAGGGTCGCTATGAGTCGCAGGCGACTCGACGGCACATAACAACAACAACAACAATACTGGTGACCAGGGAGCCCTGGTGGCCAAATGGTAAGAAGCTGCACTGACAACCTGAAGGTTGTGGTTCAAATTCACCAGCTACTCCAGAAGAGAAAGGCAGCCTCCTCCCAAGGAATTTAATACCTCTGAAAACCCAGTGGAGGGTCAACTATGGGTCAGCCTGACTCAATGTTGCATAACAAGAACAACAACAACAACATCCTGGTGACCAGTTTTTAACAGGGTCTTTATTCCAACATTGCTCGAACTGACTCCAGAAAAGAGGCTGACTGGGGAGCAAGAATCCTTTTAAGAAAAGGGACCTAATCTAGTCAAATAAGAATTACTATGGTTTCTTGCTTTCTAACTATGGCCTTGGACAAGTTACTTGGCTGTTTTCTGGAGGGCTGAGTGTCAAGACAAAAAAATAAAATTAGACTCTATTAACATGACATGGGAGTTAGGAAGTAGGATGATGGGGAACAGATTGGGAAACTGTGATGTGTGGGGTCATGCTTCAAAGCCCAACAGGAATGAACATGATTATCCCAGGAGCTTCCACTCCCTCATCCCCAACTTGATTTGGGACATGTGATCAATTTCAAATGATACCTTAAAACTGCAGAACTAGGACTGGCTCTCCCTCCCTTCCATTCACTCACCATCAAGAATTTAATGAACTTGTCTAGGTTCAAATGTTTTATTCAAGCCCAATGCTGGTGGTATCGCTAAAGAAGTAAATCCTCAGCTAATAGAAACTGAGTGTAATGTAAAGTAGTAATCAATCTCCATAATGGAGAGTAAGAAAAATTAACAAACCACTGTTCAAATATTTATTAGCAGAAGAAAGTAGACAGATATATTTATTTTCTAATGGGGGGGGGGCAATTGAAAGTTTAGAAACTATCTTGTCCTTATGTGGAGGTGAGACTTAGGAATGCTTTAATGGATGAGGGGCCCACAGCGCTCTCTGTAGGAGAGAAATGAGACCTATTGTTTTCTAGGCAAGTTAACACATTGAGTAGGGAGAGACGATAACCCTGGGTGCTGCTTCTTGTTGCTGAAGGAATATTAAGGATGTTCCGCTCCAATGATTTTAAGTGACTCACTTCTGTGACACACGTAGGGGATTCTAGCCCATTTCTCCATCCAAGTCCTCAGTCTTGACTCTCTCCTGCTATTACCCTTCCTCTCTATTCCCTTCTTTTTGACAACTTTAGCTCCTTTTTATTAATCTACATTCTTTCTCCTACAAATACTGACCCATTCCCATAGGCACTCTTAACTTGTCTTCCACTCCTGCTTCCTCATACCCAGGTGAAGGTAACTAAAAAGCTTGGCACCTGGGAGACAGAAGCCCAGACTTTCTTTCCAAATGGTAATAGATTGTTTCTGAAGATGACCATCAACAGTTCTTTCTATCCCTGGATACAAATGCCAGTATATCAAAAGGTAGCATCTAAATCTGGGCTAAATTCCTCATTCTCCTTGCCCGTCTACCTTACCAATTGTGATGACCTTTTTTAATGATTAGTCCTTTCTGGTAATGTGTCCTAAGAAAACTGTGTATCGTGGGTTGAATTGTATCTCCCAAAACACATGTATATAGTGATATAATATGGACACTGTCATAATCCACCATGATCTGATAAGGGAAAATTGTAGGAAGATTAAGAATAGAATGCAACACTCCTTAGGTGTCATCACAGTCCCTAATGGTCAATAATATATTTTACCTCACCAGAGATAAATGGGAAGGAAAATGAGCCAAGAGGAGGGGATTTCTTAAAATCACTCAGAAAGAATCACCAGTAGTGTACAGTGCCTTTTGGACCTGGACCCCTTGAGACTTCTTGATACTAGGGAAGGCCAAGACACATAGAAGTCTCCAGGGATGCTGAATCTTCAGATGCTGAAGGAAATAAGGACTTTCCTCAACCACTGACACACAGAGAGTAGATATTTCCTTAAAGCTGGAATCTTGAGTTTGAACTTCTAGCCTCCTAAACTGGAAGAGGAAAAGTTTCTGTTTGTTAAAGCCATTCACTTGTGGTGTCTGTTAGAGCAGTGTTAGATAACGAAAACGCCCTGTAACAAGATGGATTGACACGGTGGCTACCACGATGGGCTTGAGCAGGAGGATCATGAGGACGCTGCAGGATAGAGCAAGATTCAATCTTTTGCTCATAGCATTGCTGTGAGTCCCAGTCAATGGCACATAACAACAATTAAATATGAAACTAAAAACTAGAAGAAAGAAATTAAGAGTTTTATTTATGTCCCTCCTCCAAACTATAAGCTCAAATCTCTGTTCTTTGAGCCTTCAGGGCTTCAAACTTATTTCAAATTAAATGAAATCTAGCACAAAAGTCCTTCATGGAAACCTAAAAAAGAACTATACCCTAGGTAGATACTGTAGATACTTTGAGCATTCCCTCTCCTATAGCTATTAAGTTGATACTGAGTTCATGTGGCCTAGTGATAAAGAGTGCGCTGCCAACCCAAAGACTTGCAGTTCAAATCCACCAGTTGCTCTGTGGGAGAAAGATGGGCAGTCTTTTTTTTTTTT
>NW_006399765.1:6652855-6663544 GCF_000299155.1 Elephantulus edwardii
ACCTGTCTAGGCACTTTTCCACCATCTCAAGGGCCCTCTTCTCCATGGGCATTTTAGCATAGAAGGTAAAGAGTTTAGCATAGTGGCTCACTCCAGCCTTGTAGGGATCTTGACGGGGCCTGGGGCCAGCAGTTCGGGGCCTGGAGGGAAGCTTGGCTGGCGTAAGTGTGCGGCGTGGGGTGGTGAGGTTGGCTCCAGAAACTGGTGATGTCGCTTGGCCTGAAGAGATGTAGGGGCAGTGGAGGCCAACTGTGGGCTTGCTGTTCTGCGGGCATCCGTGTTCCCTGAAGCTCCTTCTGGCTTCTCACCCTCAAGAGCCTGAAAGGATCCAATTGCTTCTATCGGCTCTCCCTGTGTCACAGTGGACTTCCGGACGCTTCTTGCCTCGTCCACTTCACGTACACTCGCACACACACCTTCTTCTTCTCCCGTCCTTTCCTGCTCACTCATACTCACACCTGCCTCATCTTCCATCCTTTCCTCGGCCTGCTCAGCTCCATCCTCTACAGGCTCTACCTCACTCATATCCACACCTGCCTCATCTCCTGTACTTTCCTCTGCCTGCTCAGCTCCATCCCCTACAGGCTCCACCTCACTCATACTCACACCTGCCTCATCTCCTGTACTTTCCTCGGCATGCTCACCTCCATCCCCTACAGGCTCCACTTCACTCATATTCACACCTGCCTCATCTTCCATCCTTTCCTCGGCCTGCTCACCTCCATCCTCTACAGGCTCCACCTCACTCATATCCACACCTGCCTCATCTTCCATCCTTTCCTCGGCCTGCTCACCTCCATCCTCTACAGGCTCCACCTCACTCATATTCACACCTGCCTCAGCTCCTGTACTTTCCTCAGCATGCTCACCTCCATCCCCTACAGGCTCCACTTCACTCATATTCACACCTGCCTCATCTCCTGTACTTTCCTCTGCTTGCTCACCTCCATCCCCTACAGGCTCCACTTCACTCATACTCACACCTGCCTCATCTCCCGTACTTTCCTCTGCTTGCTCACCTCCATCCCCTACAGGCTGCACTTCACTCACATCTACAACTTCTGTCTTCCCGCCTTTCTTCTGAATGCTCAGCTCCATCCCCTACAGGCTCCCCCTTCCTCACACCAACACCTTCTTCTTCTCCTCTCCTTTCCTCTGAATGCTCAGCTCCATCATCCCCTACGGGCTCTACTCTGTTTTTTCCAGAGATACCAGTGCTAGTGTGTGGGGAGCCCACAGAAATGGTGTTCACGTCTGCCCTTGCTGCCAGAAGCTGGGCTGGTTTATAAGGACTCTTACTCTGTAGTCCAGGTCCACTCCAGCTCCTACGACTGACAATCCTCTCAACCTTTTCAGCTCCAGTGTGAAGATGACCAGGCAAGGAGTGGCGCATAAGAGAGGAACGGGCAAGCAAGGATGGGGAAAAGGGCTGGGTGTCCTCCAATGTAACATCTTTAGGCAGGACAGCAACAGAGGTTCTGTGGCTGCTACCTGGAGAAAGCAAGGCTGTGGAAGAATCCTGCAGATCCTGCAGGAAGGCACCTACGTCTACAGGTCGGTGGGTAAGAGGCCTACGGGCCAGACCTGGCCTCTGCACAGACTGGGACTGGACAGGCACAGTGAAGGTCAGGTTGAAGGTGCTGGAAGTGAGAGGAGTGGCATCATCATTCCCAGATGACTCTTGGGAGAGAGGCAGCCCGTGGTCCACGTCCTGCTGAAACACTGACAGTCAGTCTCACCCTCTGCTTCTTCCGGACAGGGGCCAGCAGCCCAGAAGCCAAGGTTGTGTGGGGCTCAATCTCAGGAAGTTGCAGCTCTAGGCTGCCCCAACTGCTCTCCCGTGTGGAGGGCTGGAACGTCTGTGGGCTCAGTGCCGGCACTGGTGTCACCACAGACTCTGGCATCACGATGGAAGACTCTGGGGCAGTCAGGAGAATGTTCCTCAGCAGCATCCTAGGGGTCTGATCCTCCAGGTTCCCACTGGCTTGGACATGGGATTGTTTGTCAATAGCCCTGGCTCCATGTGAATGTCGCCTGGCAGCTGCCCTTGTTTGGCTCCTCTGACTCCTGGAGGAAGGCGTTTCAAGCAGAGTTTTCTGGGCAATCCGTGAGGACCTGCGGCTCTGAGAACCAGCCCGGGCGCTCCGAGGCCGCAGCGGGGTGAGCGGGACCGCCGAGTCCAGCACCTGCCTCAGCAGCGTGCGCGTTGTGGCCTCGCTGTCAGAGCTCTGGCTGTCGTCCATCGCCTCGGCTGTCAGCTGTCAGCGGCGCACTCTCCCGGTAGCTGTGGCCAGGCAGCCCCAGTCACCAAGGGCTTGCCTCCCTGCTCGCAGGTAACCAAGTTCCCGCCAGCCGGGCAGTCTTCTCTTAAGCAATTTACTACTTCTGAAAACCCACTGGAGAGTGAACTATGAGTCTATTTCAACTGGACAGCACATAAGAAGAAATAAGTTGTTTGTGACTCATTGTGACCTTATAGGACAGAGTAGAACTGCCCCGTAGAGTTTCCAAGGATGTGAATTTCTATGGAAGCAGACTACCACATCTTTCTCTCAAAAAGCAGCTGGTGGATTGTATTGTTGTTATTATATACACTCGAGTTGGAACTGACTCATAGCTGACCGCCCAGAGGGTTTTCATGGATAGTATATTGCATGGGAGGCGATTGCCCATCTATGGAGCAGCTGGTGGGTTCAAACTGTGCCTTTGGATAGCAATGCAACTCATTAGCACTCATTCATTCATTGTTTTTTAAAAAATTTTATTTTATTATTTTTGTGTGCGTGTACTGTCAAATCAGATCTGACTGGTACAGAAGATTGCCCCTCCTTCCCCGGCAGAGCATCTGGTGGATTCGAACCATGCGCCTCTGGGATTGTAGTTGCAGCTCCTTGCCACTAGGACACCAGAGCTCCCCCTCATTCATTCATTGTTGCAGAATTGGAACCAATTCAGAGCTGACCATCCATGGGTTTCTGAAGATGTAAACAACATGGGAGGAGATTGCATATCTTTCTCCTGTGGAACTGTTAGAGGGTTCAAACTTGCAGCAGTGTCCTGCTGAATTAGTAGTAAAATTCCCTAGAGTTTAGCTAGGCCCTTTAACTACAGCACAACCAGACTGAGGACATCCCTTCTCTATATAACTTTACACTCAAGATAATAGGTAAAAGTAAGCTAGGAATGTTTTTGTGTTTGCAGCAGTTGCTTGAGGTCTAAAGACACAGCAAGGATGAGAGCAGCTGAGATGGATAGTCCTTGGATTGAGAATTCTTTGCAAAATCCCTTCCTGAACCAGAAGCCAGAGAAGCCTTAGTTCTTGCCTTCTGATCAGGTTTACAGGAAACCAGAAAAGTCTGTTTCCTAGTTTCCAGGTACTGAGAGAAAACTTTTTATCAGCAGTTTGCACTATTATTTCCTACTGAATGCTTCCTTGGGAAGGAATTGCAGTTTGAGAAAGTATTTCATGAGGCCTATTGTTTTCGCTGAAGAAGTCCTGGGGGCATACATAACATGTTGGGCTGTTAACGAAAAGGCACTTTTGTGAATCCACCAGCTGCTCTGGTGGGAGTAAGATGGGCAGTCCGCTCCTGTAAAGATTTACACCCTCAGAAACCTGATGGAGGGTTATTGCAGGTTGAAATTAACTTGATGGCAGTGGTTTGTATATTTAAAAACTAATTATGCAAAGAAGTGCCTCGGGAGATGGTGAGATGCTTGCTGAGGGGTTAAACATTGCTGTGTGAGATTAAGCAATGAAAATTTTCAGTTTTTCCTAAACGCTGTCTTTTGTGATTGCTTGATATATCTTTGTCCATCTCTCTGCTTTCAACCTCTATTTAGTACTTTGCTGTAAGTGTGATTTTTCTTTTCTTCCAGAGTTAAACACTAATTCAATTTTATTGGTTGATGAATGTCAATAAAAGAACAAGATATTGAAGGACATGCAAGTAATGAATAGTGGAACTAAGACTTGCATATTTTTGCTTTTTTTCTAAATGTGAGTGAAAATTTACAAATCATATTGGGTTTTATTCAATAATTAATACAGATTTTGTTTTATAACACTAATTATATTGTCCAGTCGATCCTTAATACTGTCTTTCCCTTAACCCAACTGTCCTATTTATTAATTTTCACTACCCTCTCCCTCCCTTTCCATCCCTGGCAACCATGTAACTATGATTTTTCTCAGTTATATATAGGAGAAATGGGAAAGAGAGAACTTGGCAACAGGTTGGGGTGAACAGGGCAAGGTGCCCAATAACACACGGGAGTGTGTTGGTTAGAATAGGGCATTAAATTCCACCAGTCTTCAAGCCTCTTCAGTCTCCCATGGCTGCAGTTAGCAAAAAATTTACCCTCTAGTTTTGGTTGTGGCAGCTCTCTGCCATGTCAAATTTGCCTCTTCCCTGTGGTACCTTGCCACTTCTAGTGGACACACCATCACAGATACCTACCTGCTCAGGGGACCCATCTCTGAAGCTTTCACGAAGTAGTTCCAAAACATATTTAGATATTGTTTAGCTGCTTGGATGAGCTAGTGACTACCTCATTAATCTGACAAACTATTGGAAACAATTTGCTTGCTTCCTACTCTTGACATTGGGCCCCAAGGGCATTTTGAATTTTAGGAGGCCAAAGGTGCTTGGCACTGGCGAGTTCAAATCCTTAAAAAGTGACATGAGTTCAGATTCCAGCCTCATATCCCTCACATTCCTGTGATCCTGGACAGGAGATGTCATCTTTCTGATCTAATTTCCACATTTTGGCAATGGGATAATGCCAAACTCAGAAAGTTGCTGTGGAGAGTAAATGAGATAAGGTGCACAGTCCATGTAACAGCTGAGCTCTCTAGCCCCTTGAGTTCAAGTTCAGGATGTGTTCAAATCTTCTAATTCCCTAACTATGAAAATTAATGCTTGCTAAAGAAAGAAAATGAGAAAGTCCTTTTCTGGATCATCTTTGTGCTCATGTTTACCACTGATCCCAGGCTTCTGGTATATCTGTCTTGAGAGGTGATGTGGTTCAGTGACTAAGATTGTGAACTCAGGCCCCAAACTTCCTGGGTTTTAACCTCTGCTTCAGTATTTACCATATGTATGGTTTGGGGCAAGTTAACCTCTTTTGGTTTAAATGTTATTTCTATAAAATGAGGATGATGCAGCTACCCCTTAAGGCTTTTTATAAAGATTGAACAAATCACTCAGTATAAACACTCAGAATATGCATAATACTGTGTAAGGGTTGCTGTTGTTGTAGGGTGCTGTCATGTCCATTTTGACCCATGGCTACCCTGTATGACAGAGTTTAACTTCTCCAGAGGATTTTCTAGGATATAGTCTTTAGCTTTTATTGTTAGAGTTCCCAGATAGTGTAATCTGTTAAGTGCCTTGGCGGAAAGGCATCCCTCTACTTTGGAGAGATCTCAGCACAGCAACCGGAGAAGAACGGGCAATCTCCTCCTGTGAGGTTTAATGCTTCTGAAAACTTGTTGGAGGTTCCACTGTTAGTTGGTTCCAGCTCAATGGCACAAATAACAACAACAACGATAATGGAACACATAGGGCCACTAGGAGTTGGAATTGACTCAATGGCAACTGAGTTGGTTTTGTAACTTAAAAAAATCATTGTATTAAAAAAAAACCAAATGGAAAATCCCATCCTTAGTTTCTACACATAAACTTTTATTCAGAGAAAATGTTTGGGAGTATAGAAAAGTTTATAAAAGCTATTTGAGTGTAGTGGGTTTATGATTTTTCACACAAACAACTTCAAGCTGATCTTTAGACATGACTGCTCTTAAACTTCAGCCATGTGTTCCATGATGAACCAGGCCACGTCATTGAGCAACATCCTCTCAGCATCTCTCTGGCTCTTGCTTCTGTCGTCCACTCATCTCTATCTGTTCTTTTTAGCCTTCCATCCTGGATGGCCTTAATCATCTTCCTATTTTGAGTAGGTGTAATCTCTGCTCTCTCCAGCCCTTCGTCTACACAAACACTTACATCTCCTTTCACTCCTACAATGTTCAGTAGAACACAGAGAATTTTCATTTAATGGGCTCTATCATGTTTGGGAGAGTGGAGGGACGGCGCAGGAGAGGAAGACGTTCGATGAGATGGATCGATTTTTTTTTAATTTATTTTCTTATGTGTGTACCATCAAATTGGATCTGACTGGTACAGGAGGCAATTGTTCCTCCTCCTTCAGCAGAGCATCTGGTGGATTTGAACCACGCACCTCTGGGATTGCAGTGCAGTTTCCTGCCACTAGGCCACCAGAGCTCACCGAGATGGATCGATTTTGTGAGTGGAGTGCTGGGAATGAGTGTGTTTGAGACAGCGAGGTTGGCACAGGATAGAATGGCATTTAGGGCTCTTGTACATAGGGTCACTATGGGTTGCAAGCGACTCGATGGCACATAACAACAACAACAACAACAACTGTACTTGGAAGCAGGAGTGGCATCTAGTTCCTAAACAACATGCCCCTGGAAACTCTTATGAACTTTGATAAATGATGATGGTTATAGAAAGGCTTCAGACCTTTTGTTCAATAGGGTTACTATGAGTTGTACTCTACAGCAATCAACAGCAACACTGTACTTTGAAAGGAATCTTGATGGATTAGGTTAAATCTTGTGTTCCTAACAAAATGTCACCAACCCCTCTGAAGGAAAAGGCTGAAGCAGTTTCCTTCCATTAAGAGTTACAGCATTAATAAAAAAGAGTTACAGCATTAGAAACCCAATGGAAGATTGTCATGATTCAGCCTTGATTCACCCAGTGTTCGCTGTGGCATTATTCATGATAGAACAACTCAAGTGTCTATTAATCAACAGATAAATGGATATACAAAATAGCATGAATGCAGACAATGGATTACTATTCATCTATAAAAAGAAGTTCAGATGCATGCTATTACATGAAAGGACATTTGGAATATTATGGCATGCACAGAAGGACTGGTATTGTGTGATCCCACGTGTATGAAACCTTTTAGGTATACACCTGGGTGTGCACTTGCTGAATCATACGGTAATTCTCGGGGCTCTCATTGCCTACTTGGGTAGAGTTGTGCTGCTGACCCATCTATCTGGCGGTTCAGATCCCCCAGCAGCTCTGGGAGAGAAAGGTAGACAGTTTCTTTCTATACAAGTTTCCAGTCTGACAACAAGAGAGAGAGAGAGAGTTGGTAGTTCTATGCTAACTTTTTGAGGAGCTGCCAAAATAGTTTCTACAGCTGCTGTACCATTTGACAGTAATCCTCGGGCTTTTAATGTCTTACCTTGTGGCAAATAGAGGCTGCCGTAAGTAGCAAGAATCCACTCTTGCCTTCAACTCTAGTAGTTCCATTTTTTATCTGTTTTCCTTATTACATTTCTCCCTCATAAGATTTGTGTCATAGAAAGGATTCTATGACAAATAATAAAAGTAAAATAAAATAAGGATTTTTAAAAATGACAGTCAGAAAAAGTGTCTAATTGCTATTACATACCCTGTCGTCCTCTCTTACAGCACTGTGTGATGCTAATTACATCGTTAGCCTTGTCTCAGCTGCCATTGGACTGTACTCTGTGTGAGAACTTTGTTCTCCATGGTTGCCCCAGAATTTGGCTCAGAGAAGATCCTCCACAAATGTGGGGGATGGCATCATGCTGGATTTGCAGAATCCTCTAGCTAACCTGGAGCAATATGAAGCAGTCCCCTGGGATGTGGGGAACTTTCTCTGGCCCTGGGCTTTCCTTCTCCAGCTATGAAGAATATGGGTCCAATTCCTTCCCGTTGTATTTACCTTCACAGTAAAAGAGGCTTTGCCTCTGGAAGCCCCTTAATTGCAGCTTTATAAAGAGGCACTACATGTAGAAAAGGGGGAAAATTAATTGGTCTTCCAGAGAGCAGCTGAGCACAGTCCTGGTAATTGAATTTCACAATGAATGCCTTCCTCCGGGTGGCCTGCATGTGATCTGGAATGGATATGTGAAGTCTTCTTCATGTAAATAGCCTGGGCTCCTCGAGATTTGTATTTTTTTGGTGGGCATTACTCATTTCTATTTTCATCTGGAACAAGATTAAGGGAAATTTACATTGTCTTACAAATTCTAAAATGACAGAAGGGGAAGAAAAGGAGGGGAGGAGAGAGAGAAAAACAACAACCATCTCATCTTGAGATGTAATTTGGAAGAGGCTGGAATAACCAATTCAGAGAATAAATTATTACTCAAATGCAGGCTGTTTCAGAGTGAAGCTGCAGGTTCAACTGCTACGTACAAAGCATGACTGTCGTCCAAAATGAGTTGATAGGTGAGATCAGGGGAAGCAACAAACATGCCAAGTCATGATGATAATCAATACAGTGAATTTGGAGATTCTATACTATTTAGAAGGGAGTTCCATGACCCAGAGGTAAAGAGCTGCACTACCGTCACAAAGGCACAGTTTGAATTCATAAGCTGCTTCATGAGAGAACGATGGACAATCTCCTTCATACAAGTAAACTGACTCTGAAAACCCACTGGAGGGTCAGCTATGAGTTGGTTCCAACTTGATGGTATACAACAACATACCACTGAGAGAGGGAGGTCTGATGGCCTATGGAATTACACAACTAACCCAAAGGTGGCACTCATTGGCTGTTCAAATCCACCGAAGGCTCCATGGGAGAAAGATGGACATTCTCCTTCCCTATGTTTTATAGCCTCTGAAAATCAACTGCAGGGTCAGCTATGAGTTGGTTCTGACTTGATGACAGTATGTGTTTGAGTTATACTGCTGAGACCCTATAAAGACTTGTGTGTTTCCCATTTTAACAAGACACTTACCAGTAAATCACCCTATTCTTGGGAACCACTGCTATCAAATAGCCTCATATTTGTAGAAATCTTCAACTGAGTTTCTGAAGTTAAAATGTTTTGTATAAGCTGACTGCCGCATCTTTCTCTGGATGGTAAATTTGAACTGGCAAGCTTTCAGTTAGCAGTCCACATATAACACACTATACCACCAAGTGTAAATAGCCCTCAAACATTACCACCCCACAGGTGAGCACCATACCTCTTTGGTTTCTACGTCTAGGTTAGTATTATTCAATAGAAATATAAGATGAGCCATAAATTTGAACCACATAAATAATTAAAAAAATTCTCGTAGCCACTCTCAAAATAGTTACGCAAAGAAACAGGCAATTTTAATTTTATGATATGTTATTTAGCTCAGTATATAAAAAGTACAATTTCAACATATTATCAAAATAAAAATTAATAATGGGACTGTTTCCAGGGATCATTTCTATAGTTTGTTACTAGAGAAGATTCTCTGAGAGTGTAGAGCACTGAAAACCATGAGGAGGAGATGCAGCGTTCTCTCCTGAGCACGAAGCCGGATTTTAGTGTTGCTTCAATGCAACTGCCATTTGCCATTGATGATCGTTCTTCTCTTCCATCACGGGAGAATTGAGAGGGATAGGACGCAGTTTGAGTGGCTTTCTGAAAAGAAAAAAAAATTACTAATGAGAGATTTTCATTTGGGGAGATAGTAAGTTTAAGAAATCAACTGGATTCAAAGGGCCTGTATTTTCAGTGTCTTGTACATCTCAATTTCCAATAGATAGAAATGTTTCAAGTGCTCAATAACCACACGTGGCTGGTGGCAACAAATTGGACTGTTCAGGTGTAGTTCTTCCTACAGCCATTGAAGCCAAAGAAATAGAGTGAACCTTTTGTGAGTCAAAAGTTACAAAGGAAACTTCCAGATTAAGCTTCCAGATTAAGATAGACAACTGACAGATCCTAACAGTGTGTCCATTCTCCAATACTTAAGAATATGACCTTCCAAAGAAAAAAAGAAAAGCAGGGAAAACTCCTAGGCAAACCCGTGAACCAGCAAACTAAACAAAAGCAACAATAACCAAGCAAAGAAAGAGCATGACCTAAACAGCAGTATTAACCTAAGGGAAAGACTTGATACAACCATGGCAAATGCAGATTGTAAAGAAAAGTGTTTAAAACAATTTGTTGTTATTACCATGTGCCATCCAGTTGGAACTGATCCATAGCTGACCCTCCAGCGAGTTTCTCAGAGGCAGTAAATCGTATGGGAGGAGATCACCCACTTTTCCCCTTGGAGTTCTGGTGGATTCAAACTGTGTGCCTGTGGGTTGGCAGCACAAATGTTTACCTGCTAGGTCACCAGAACTCCCTAAAACAATTAGAGAAGCTAGTACATATGCAATATGACAGTGCGGTTCTGCAGTAGAATTTTCATCTTTCATGTGAGACACCTCCTGGCTCCATTCCTGGCCAAAGCTTTTCAAATGCAACCATTACTTACTTCTCAGTAAGGGCTTGTGTTTGCTGAAGAGGTTTCAATGGAACTTCTGAACTAGGACAAACTGGGAAGAAATGTTGGGTAATATTCTTTAGAAAATCAGCCATTGACAGATGATGAATGTAATGGTTTGATCCCAGTGTGCATGGCAGCACACACCAACTATAAATCCAGGATTCAATGTAAAAGTATTGACATCTCTGAAGTAGAGAATTTGCCAAATGACAAGGTATATTCAAAGGTGTAAAACAAGTGAAAATTATGTTAAGTGAAGAGGAGGAACCTCGAAAGACAAATCTGCAAGTAGAAAAAGTGAATTGTATTCTTGGAAAATCTTTTACAAATTATTTAACATCCAAAC
>NW_006399765.1:6665244-6666587 GCF_000299155.1 Elephantulus edwardii
GTGCATATATCTGCTTGGATGGCAGACATGGTCTCTCTGGGGTATATTCCCAGTAATGGGATTGCTGGGTCAAATGGTATCTATATTTGCAATTTTTTGAGAAAGCGCCACATCGCCTTCCACAATGGTTGTTTTCCTTTTTAAACTCACTACCATTGTAATGGAAGTGAGGTGGTAGGTTATATATTTTTTTTCCATTTATTTCTGCACTCATCTCCATCTCATTTTTACGACTCCCAATTTTCTAGATTCATACTTTGTACATTCTACATTCCTATCACAATGGATGTTTGCAGCTGTTTCTTTTCATTTTAAGTCATGCCACATCAGCAAATGAAAACATTATTCTATCCACATCATTAAGTTCAACTACTTTGAGCCCCTCCCTAGTTGTATTTTGAATACCTTCCAATGTGAGGGGTTCTTCTTTGAGCATTATATCAGACAGTATTCCACTGCTGTTCAAAGGGTTTTCAGTAGCCAGTTTTTTTTTTCCAGAAGTAGACTGTCATGACCTAGTCTGTCTTTGTTTAGAAGCTCCATTCAGACTTGTCTGCCATGAGTAATCCTGCTGTTCTGTAAAATACCAATGGCCTAGTTCATTGCTGTTGTTAAGTGCTGTTGAATTGAGTATGATTCATAGTGGCCTTATGAACAACACTGATCTGAACACTGCCCTGTTTTGTGCTATTCTTATCATCCCTGACATAGAGTTAGCTGCAGATACTGTGTCAATCCGTTTCATTGAAGTCTCCCTCTCCTTCACTGACCCTCAATCTTTCTACCATGATGTCTCTTTCCAAGGAATAACTCTACTAATAACATGTCCAAAATATGTGAGACAACGCTTTACCGTCTTTGCCTCCAAGCAACATTCTGGTTGTACTTTCTCCAAGACATATCTGTTATGCTTTTGGCAGTCCCTGGGATATTCAGCACTCTTTTTTTTGTTGTGTTCCAACACAACAACTCAACTACATCAATTCTCTTCCCTTTCTCCTTTTCACTGTCTAGCCCTCAAATGCATAGAAGGTAACTGGAAAGACTGTGGCTTGAATCAGGCACACCTTAGTTTTAAACTGACATCATTGCTCTTCAGGACTTGGGAGAAATCCCTGACAGCAGACATTCTCAATTCTATGTTTCCTGATTTCCTGAATGATGGTACTATGGGTACTGACTATGGATCCAAGTAATATGAAATCATTGGCCTTTGCAATCTTTTCACCCTCTATCATGATGTTGACTGTTGGTCCAGTGGTAAGATTTTTGTTTTCATGATGTTAACATGTAATTCACATGGACAGTGTAGTCTTTGATCCTCTGCAGCAAGTACTTCAGGT
>NW_006399765.1:6667077-6670614 GCF_000299155.1 Elephantulus edwardii
TGATGCTGAACACTGTGACAATGATGTGTCAAATGTGATAATCGTTACCTAGGGTGGACAGTGTTTGGTGGAGATTCCTGAGTAAAACAAACTTGTAAGCAGGAGGTGCATCCCTTTCTGAAAGAGCTTGCCTCTGGAAACCCGATGAAGTTGGAGAAACGATGAAAAGTTATAAAAGTGTTTAGGTCTTTTACTCATAGGGTCACTATGAGTCGTCTACTACTCGATGATACTTAACAACAACAATAACAAAGTTGTGCCATTCTCATAGGCAGATTGTTTATGAAACTTCCCTCAATCCTGATACCACACTCATCTTCATTAAATCCAGCTTCTTGAATGATTTGCTTAGCATACAGATTGATTAGGTATGACTTCATGACTTCATAGTGACATGCAAACAACCACAGTGTGAAGAACTAGCCAAGCAGTCAAGAAATCAAACTGTATTGCACTGGGCAAATGTGCTGAAAAAGATCTCTTTAAAGTGTTTAAAAGCAAAAATTTCACTTTGAAGACTGAAGTGTACCTGACCCAAGCCTTAGTAATTTCATTCATCTCATATGCATATGAAATCTGGGCAGAAAATAAAGAATGAATAATCGATGCCTATGAATTATGGAGGGGCCAGCCCTTGAAAAAAGATATCATGCTTGGAAAGGTGAGAGAGGAAGGCCTTCAACAAGATGGATTGACACAGTGACTGTAACAATTGGCTAAAGTATATCAGAGATGAGGAGGATGGTCAGAGTAGGGCAGGGTTCATATCCATAGGGTTGCTATGAGTTGTAGTCAACTTGATAGCACCTAATAACAGTAACATCAATTATTATAGTGTTGGAGAAAGATAAGCCATAGATTGTCAGAAGGATGAACAAATCTGTCTTGGAAAAAATATAGTGAGAATTCTTCTTAAAAAGAAGATGGAGAGTTTGTCAGACATACCAGTCCCTGGTGAAAGATATGGTCAGTAAAGTAGGGGTGTCAATTAAAAAGAGGAAGACCTTCAGTAAGATAGATTGACACAGTGGTTGCAACAATGGACTCAAACTAGCAGTGACCACAATATTCGCACAGAATTGGGCAATGCTTGGTGGAGTTGTACATAGAATTTCTCTGAGTTGGAACCAACTCAACAGTCCCTAACAGCAACCACATTCCCACAAAAGGAAAATGACCCAGCATTGTAGTTTTTTTAAGTTGTTGTTGTTATGTGCCTTCATGTCATTTGCAACTCATAGCGACCCTATGTACAATAGCTCTGAACCCTGTTCTATCCTGAACTAACTTCTTTGTCTCTGACACACATACCCCCATTACCCCGGTCACTGAGTCAATCCATCTTATTGAGGGTTTCCCTCTCTTGTGCTGTCCTTCTACCCTCTCAAGCATGATGTCCCTCTCTAAGGACTGGTGACTTCCTTGTAATATGCCCAGAGTATGTCAGATAAAGCTTCAGAATCCTTGCCTCCAAGGAGCAGTCTGGTTTCACCTGCTCCAAGAAGAACCTGTTTATTCTCCTAGCAGTCCATGGTATATTCAATATTCTTCTCCAGCACCACAGCTCAAAGAATTTAAGTCTTCTTCTGTCATCCCTGATCATTGTCTAGCTTTCTGATGCAAAGCAAGTAATTTCGAAGACCATGGCCTGGATCAGGAGCTTCTTAGTCTTCAGACAGACATTGTTTCTCTTGAGTACTCTGGAGAGGTCCCTGACAGTAGACTTTGCTGATGCATGTCATCTTTTGATTTCCTGGCTGCTGGTACCAAGAGTGTTAACTGTGGTGCCAAGCAAACTGAAGCTGTTAACAATCTCAGTCTCTTCATGATCTATCATGATGCTGCCAGTCAGCCCAGTAGTGAGAATCTTTGTTTTCTTGATGCTGAGCTTCAATTTATATTTAAGGCTGCAGTCTTTGACCATCTACAGCGAGTGCTTCAGGTCCTCAGTTTCAGCAAGCAGGGTTGTGTCATCTGCATAACACAGATTGTTGATGAATTTTCCTCCAATCCTGATACCACATTCCTCCTCATAAAACCCAGCCTCCCAGATGATCTCTTCTGCATATGCTTTCATTCAAAGCCTGCTGGGCAACTGTACTCTAGAGGAGAATGGCTCTGTGGCTACAAGAGCTGTGACTTGAGTAACTGGTGTCAAACATGATTTCATAGCCATGAAAGAACCCCCATCCAGTTATGACAGTGAGTTAGGCTGGAAGCTAGTGACAAACTGCTGCAGCTAGAACCAGCAAATACTCATGGAAATAGGAGGCCTACCAAATGCCTTCTTTTGGATGGGAAGAAAAGGGTCACTACCAGTAATCCTAGTTTTCCTGTCAATAGTCTAAATGGTGCCTTGCCTTTGAAGAGAGTGTGAAACAACCAAAGTATTCCTTAGCAGCAAGCATAGTGAAACTTCATCTCTCATATTTCATGTGAGACATGAAAAAGACATCATGCTAGGAAAGATAGAGAATCAATGAAAAAGAGAAAGACCTCAACAAAATGAATTGACATAGTGACTGTAACAGTGGCCTCAAACATATTAGGATGGTGCAGGATAAAGTAAGGTTCACAGGATCGCTATGAGTTATAGTCAACTTGCTAGCACTTACAATAACAACGACTAATGCTGTAGTGGTTAAAAGTCTTTGACGGCTAACTAAAAGTTGTCATTTTTAATCTACCAGTAGCTCTATGGGGAAAAGATAAGACATTCTGATTCACAGCCTTGGAAACCCTATGAAGTCCTACTCTGTATTATAGGGTTGTTGTGACTAAGACTAAAGTGCACCTGACTCGGATCATGTAATTTCAATCATTTCATGGCAGTGAATTTGGTTTTGATTTGGCCTTTGTTTTAATTTAAAGAAATAAAAGAGAATCTACAGCACTTACTCCCTCAGAGTTGAGGAATAGTGTACAGCTGTTCCAGATTGGACCTTACAGGTTACAAATCCACTATCACATATGTTACTTAATTTAATCTTTTGAAATAGTCCTGTGGGGAAGGTAAAAATTATATCCATGTCTTATGGATGGGAAAACTGAAGTTCAGAGAAGGTCAATGACTTGTGTTTAAGATCATATAGCTAGTATGAGGCTCAAAGCCAACTGTCTATGAAGCTATGATACCCAAGACAGGAATCAAGGTGATACATGACTGTGTAGAATTTAGAAAGAAAATTAAACCAGAATATAGGTGAGTGTGAATTAGGTACTCAAAGTGGGTATGGGTCTGGAGTTAGGTACCAGGGAGAATGGAGTGGGATTCTAGGAGCTCTGTGCTGCCAGCACAAAGGCATGCAGTTCAAATCTACCAGTTGTACCACAGGAGAAAAAATGGATACTCTCCCATGCACTTTACTGCCTTTAAAAACCCACTGGAGTTGGTTCCAGTAACAATAACTCACATAGTTCTTTAAGACAATTCCTGGTTTTTAGATTTGTCTCTTTCATTTTTTTTAAATTTATTTTTCATTTCAATCACCGTCTACAGAGATTTTGGAATTCAGTTCATTCATTGTTGCACCCTTC
>NW_006399765.1:6672788-6704149 GCF_000299155.1 Elephantulus edwardii
CCTCACTCCATATACAAAAACCAACTCAAGGTGGATCATGGACCTAGGACTAAAACCAAGGACTATAAACTTCATTCAAGAAAAGCTTGGAAGCTCCCCATCTCCTATCACTGAGATTTATAAACACCAAACCCAAACCAGAGTGCTCTGGTGAGCTAGGAGGTAGGGAGTTGCACTGCTAAAACAAAGGTGGGTGATTCAAAGCCACCAGTTTCTCAGTGGGAGAAAGGTGGTCAGTCACCTCCCATGTAATGTATAGTCTCTGAAAACCCACTAGGGGATCAACTCTGAGTTGGTTCTGGTTTTAATAGCAACGAGAGTAAGAGAATCAAGTTCACAGCCAGGTCCACAGGGACACACAGACCTCCATGAATATACACACATCACACGCATAGGCTGTCATGTGCCCCTCTCCATAAGCACAGATTGGCCTCTGTGGGTGCACATATGCACATAAACACACACACACACACACACACATCTCCTTTTTACACATGAGGAGGCTTTGATTACGAAGGCAGCTTCCCTCTTGTGTTGATTGTGTGATCCACGATCTCATTTGAGTCTTGGGCACTGGAGGTGGGCCTAGAACCTCGTCAGGTGATTGGTGAAGAAACTGCAGCTTCAAGGGCTGAGGGAGGACAGCTGTGCAGTAATCTCACAGCTCAGTGACCAAGGTAGGCCAGGAGCTCAAGGTGCTGGGCCTGCAAGAGGCCTCTGTCCTCCCAGCCTAGCCCTGTGACTCCAGATCCTTCCTCAGCAAGGGGTCGAGGCCTCCCTCCTGTCCCTCCCCTCTTTAATAAGACTCTGCACTGTCCTCAAACAGAGCTAGGGGCAGCTTAGGGACACTGAGAGGTAAGCCCAGTTTCCCCAGGATATGGGCCAAAAGGGAGATTTTCTCAAGTTCTAGTTGACTATTCTGCTGGAGGTGCCGCAGGGGGGCTGTGTGTGCTCACAGGCTCTCTACCTCACGCATCTGGAGACAGGGCGTGACTGTTGGCACAGGAGGAGGAGCTGCCTGCCTGCCCCGTGGGAAGCCGAATATAAAATTTAATAATAGTAGACCAAATGCTGGATCGGGAAATGAGGGAAGCTTAATACAAGCTGAAGGTCACCTTGTGGCACTGGGGCGTTCCCTAGGAGTCAACATTGTTCTTAGTTTGTGTCAAATGAATCCCTCCCTCTTGAGATTAGCATAAAGAGGAACTTGACCTTATCTGTAAAAGACTTCACCATTATCCTTTGTTTTTGTTTTGTACTTCCTTGTGATTTTACTTTGTTTACCTTCCTTATGATTCTAAATAAATACTCAGAGAAGCATGGCTTGGGGCCTTCAGTCATGGGAACTGTTGGCCTCCTGTTTTTCACACTCTCTGTTCTATATCAAAAAAAAAGAAAAGAAAGAAAAGCTTGGAAGAACTTTAGTAGTCCTGCTGTTAGGGACCTCTCCAAAGTGCTGAAGAGCAGTGGTGTCTCTCTGGAGACTAAGGTGCGTCTGATACAGGCCATGGTCTTCGCAATCACCTGTTATGCATCAGAGAGTTGGACAATGACCAAGGAGGATAGAAGGAGAATTGATGCCTTTGAGCTGTGGTGCTGGAGAAGAGTATTGAGAATACCATGGACTGCTAGGAAAACAGATTTGTCCTGGAAAGGGTTAAACCGGGTGGCTCCTTAGAGGCAAGGATTCTGAGGCTCCGTCTAACATACTTTGGACATGTTGTGAGGAGAGACCAGTCCTTAGAGAGGGACATCATGCTTGGGAGGGTGGAGGGATGGCGCAGGAGGGGAAGGCCCTCTATGAGGTGGATTGATTCAGTGACTGGGATAATTGGGATGGGAGTGTCGGAGACAGTGCGATTGGCACAGGACAGAGCGGAGTTTAGGGCTGTAGTCGCAGGCGACTCGACGGCACATAACAACAACAACAACAAATCCACAACATAAAGAGTCTTCCAAGTATTCTGAAAAATTTACAACCAGGAGAAAATAAAATAGATGAATGGGACCTTCTAAGAATCAAATCCCTATGTGCATCCAGAAACTTCTCTAACAGGGTAGATTTGTCTCTTTCATTAACTAATGACCACAACTCTGAAAATTTACCTTTAAATGTGTGAGTGGGATTGTACATGCTATCAGGGAAAAGCATCCATATCAAGCCTGACAGTAGACACTGGGAAAATTAGCAAAGCAAGAAGAGTATTGTCACCAGTTATTTAATTCATGAGACCTGCTTAATGGCATTTGTGACAAATTTCAGTAATAATTATACATGTAACCTAGGGTCTCTAAACTGTTGGTACTCTAGACAAGATTAATTCACATTCCTCTGTGGCCTGGAGATCCACAGACACCACCCGCCCCAAGAATCTATAGACCTCAGAGGACTCATGCTCAGAACATCCGCCTCTAGGATCTTAATTCTGTAACCCAGATGCAAAACTCAGTCACACACAGAGACAAATAAGCACTCAAATCACAAAAGGCATTCATGGGTATAATTAGATTTCCTCCACCCCAAGATGATAAAAATTTTAAATACAGAAAAGAGCAGACCAGTCTAACAAACATCCACACCTTCCCACTATTAGAATTTAATGTATAATTTTATAGTATTCAACTCTGATATTTAAAAATTGGTTAGAGTTAAAAGTGATGTCCTCTGTGTTTGTCTTCCTTCCCAGAGTTAACCATCACCACACATTTAGTGTCTCTCCCTCCAAATATGTTTATACTCTTAATACATAGCATATTTTCACAAGCACTTGTAATATGATTTTGTGTGGCTTAAGAAATGTGCATGAATGGTATCATATTTTATCTCCTACAACTTTACTTTCTTTGGGGGGGGTGGTAGTAAAATGTTTTTTAGTTCTATCTTTGGTGATATATTTAGATGTATATAAATATTTGGTGCATTTCTATTAATGATTTTATCATATGAGTATTTAAATTCATTTATTTAAATCACTTGTTGATTCATCAAGACCCCATATGTGAAGACTAGAACTGGCCCATAGAGTTTTTTAAGTCTATTACATTTTGAAAGCAGATCACCAGGCCTGTCTTTCAAATAACTTTTGGGTGGATTCGAACCACCAATCATTCAGCCAATAGTAGTTGAACATTTAACTACTTGTACAATTCACATATGCCTACCTAAAACTCTACTAGTAGCTAACGAAGATGTTTCCAGAGGTTTTTTCCCCTCCGTCTGTTATACAGTTCTACAAAAAACAAAAATTCTTACATGTATTTCCTACTACACATGTTTAAAAATGTCTCTGTGAAAACTCAGAGGTGGGATCTTTGAGTCATAGAGCATGTACCTTTTATACTTCGCTAAGTAAATACTGTTACATTTCCCTCCAAAATGAATATGCCAGTTTATATTTCTTCAAACAGATTTGGATGGTTCCTGTTTTATGAAGAGATATTCAGAAGATTTGGATAGGAGAGAAAGCAACTGAAAAGTGGTTAGAATGTAGAAATGCAAAGAAGTTCAAAATAACTATTAGGCACATCTGTGTTTAAATATCCTTCTCCACTTCGCCTCCATGCATACAGCTCCATACTCTCTAGGGGAATTCCACTTGCTGCTTCAACTCATTTTGTTCCCAAGTCACAAACATTTTACTGATAACTTTGTCTTCTCCAGTGAGTTCTGGTGGCCTGAAGATAAGAAGTTGCACTGCCAACCCAAAGACATATGGTTTGAATCCACCAGCTGCTCCTCAGGAGATAAATGAGAAGTCTTCTTCCATATGACTTTCAGCTTCTGAAAACCTGCTGGAGGGTCAGCTATGAGTTGATTCTGACATGATAGTATGTTACAATAACAAAAACTCTCAGTCTCTTCTCTACTTCCTTTACAGAGCTGAAAAATTATTTCTTCCCATTTCCTCAACCTTTTGTTCCTTTGGGCCTGATGCTCCGGTTCTAAACTTTTGTTTTTAATTTTATCTGATTAGTGTGATTTCTCCAATAAAGATAATTTTCTCAGACATTAGCTGAATCTAGGATGAAAGCAGGGAATATCAGAAAGATGTTTACCTATATTTATTGACTCTGCAAAGGCTTTCAACTTTGTGGATTGTAAGAAATTATGGATAACATTTTGAAGACTAGAAACATTGGAACTCTTAATTGTGCTCATGTAGAATTTTGTATGTATACCAAGAAACATCCTGTGACCAGAACAAATCTGGAAAGGTATGGATCAGCACAGTATCATTTCACCATGAGTATGAATACACCATTCAATCTGTATTCTAAATGAACAGGTTGAGAAGCTGAACTGTGTGAAGAAGAATGTAGCTTCAGGATTGGAGCAAGACTCATTAATAACCTGTGCTTTGCAGTTAATTCAACCTTGCTCGCTGAAAGTAAAGAGAACTGAAAGTTGATGA
Source organism: Elephantulus edwardii (assembly GCF_000299155.1). Classification (NCBI taxonomy): domain Eukaryota; kingdom Metazoa; phylum Chordata; class Mammalia; order Macroscelidea; family Macroscelididae; genus Elephantulus; species Elephantulus edwardii. The sequence continues at coordinate 6,677,201 of NW_006399765.1, forward strand.
TGAGCAAGGACTAAAGCCTTCAGTTTGAGTTGCACTTCAAAATTAGGGGGGGAAAAGTCCTTGCAACTGGACCAGTAAGTAACATGATAGATGAAGAAAAGAGTGAAGTTTTCGAGTATTTCATTTTACCTGGACCCATAATCAACACCTATTGAAGCATCAGTCAAGGAATCAAATGGCATGTTGCAGTGGGTGGGTGGGGGGGAAATCTCTTTAAAGTATTAACAAAACAAAGATGTCACTTTAAGGAATAAAGTACATTTGGTGTGCATCAGGGTTATTTTTGCTCCATACCTGTTCAATCTGTATGCTGAGCAAAGCATTTGAGACGCTGAACTATATGAAGAAGTATGCAGCATCAGGATTGGAGGAAGATTAATTAATAACACATGTTATACAGATGACATAACCTTACTGGAGGCAGGAAGTGAAGATGTGAAGCATTTACTACAGAATGTCAAAGACTATATGTAGTGTACATCTCATATTAGGCAAATAAAAATTCTTACTACTGGACCAATAGGCAAAATCATGATAAATGAGGAAAAGATTGAAATTTTCAATTATTTCCTTTTACTTGGATCTACAGTCAACACTCTTGGTAGCAGTAGTGAAGAAATCAAAAGACATATTGCACTGGGGGGAATCTGCTGTCAGGGTCCTCTCCAGAGTTCTAAAGAGCAAGGATGTCAGTTTAAAGTCTAAGCTGCACCTGATCCAAGACTTGGTGTTTTCAGATGCTTTCTACACATCTGAAAGACAGAAGAATCCATACCTTTAAATTATGGTGCTGGCAAGGAGTATTGAATATCTCAAACAAATCCACCTTGAAGGAAGTGCAATCAGAGTACTTCTTAGAAGCAAAGATGATGAAACTTTGTCTCATTCACTTTATCTTCAGGAGGAACCACTCCTTGGAGAGAGACATCAAATAAAGGTTGAGGGTTGGTGAAAGGAAATCCCTCAACAATATGGAGTGATACCGAGACTACCACAATGAAACTGAGCATACTAGAGGTCATCAGGATGGTGTGGGATAGTGTAAGGTTCATGGGCGTGCTGTTGTTCATGCTGTTAATGGGGTGGCTGGCTGTTGTTCATGTATTATAGTTGTTGTTCATGAGTTTGCAGTTGTTGTTGATGAGGTTGCCATTGTTCATGAGTTGTAGTCAGCTTCAGGGTACCTAACAACAACAACATCTTAGTATTTTCAATTACCTTCATATACTTGGAAAACTTGGCTATGAATAAACAAAAGAAGAACTAATGCCTTTTAATTATGGTGCTTGCAAAGATTACTGAATATACTATGGACTACCAGAAGAATAAATAAATTTGTCTTGGAAAAAATACTGACAGAATTCTCCATACTTTGGACATTTAATCAGAAGGGGCCAGTCCCCAGAGAAGGACATCATGCTTGGTAAAGTAGAGGGTTAGGAAAAAAAGACCCTCAACAATTTAGATAAATACATGGCTGTAACAATGGGCTCAAACAGCAATGATTGTGAAGATAGCACAGGAGGAGCAGTGCTTCATTCTGCTGCACACAGGACTGCAGAGTCTGAACTGACTTGAGAGCACCTAGCAACATCATCAGGAAAGAAGCCCTGTTAGCACAGTGGTTAAGTGCTCTGCTGCTCAAATCCACTAACTACATCATAGGAAGAAGATGTGGCATCTGTTGCAGTAAACATTACATCCTTGGAAACTGGGGCAGTTCTAATCTGTTTTTTTAGGCCACACTAGGAGTTAAAAGTAACAAGTCTGGAGGAAAGTATTGTATATCAGTCAGAAAATGCTGTGTAACAAACAGCACAAAACATAACTGTCTTAAAACAATGTTTAATATTCATGCTTCTCTGGGTCTGCAATCTGGGCTGGGTTCAGCTAGGTAGTTATTATGGTCTAGACCAAGTTTATTCATGTGCTGTGATCATTCACAGTGACTCTGCTTCTAGAGGATGATTTGCTATCAACTGGAACTTTGTTGTTGACTTGGCTACACATGTTTTTTTTTCATTTTCCAGGAGGTTAGCTTGGTTTTGATGGCAGTGTCAGAGAATCAAAAATGAAGGGGAGTTCTGGTGGCCTAGTGGCAAGGAGCTGCAACTACAATCCCAGAGGCGCACGGTTCGAATCCACCAGATGCTCTGCCGGGAAAGGAGGGACAATCTCTTCCTGTACCAGTCAGATCTGATTTGACGGTACACTCACACAAAACTTCGGCGACCTCTGGTGGCCTAGTGGCAAGAAGGTGTACTGCAATCCTAAAGGTGTACGGTTCAAATCCACCAGATGCTCTGCTGGAGAAAGAGGAACAATCTCCTCCTGTACCAGTCAGATCTGATTTGATGGTACACACACAAAAAATGAAGGCAGAAGTGTGTAATAAGCCTTCTTCATATTCAGGCTCAAAATTGGCACAGCATTTTTACGGCTTCATTGTAATGACCAGATCAAGTCACAAAGCCAATCTAGATTCAGGGCATGGAGTTCCTGATTGGAGAAACTGCAAAGTCAAATTTCTAGGAGGCATGTACAAGGAAGAATAAAAAGGTGCAAGTTGGATTCCTTGCTCCCTTTGGGAGACTCTGAGATGAAGATTAGCATTTAGGAAGCTTATGAAGGAATATGTTGGAGCAACACTAATGGAAAGAGGGAAAGGAAGCAGGCCGGAGCAGAGAGATAAGTTGAGCTGTGATGCAATCATAGTAAAGTTCAGTTGACTTGTGGGGAGTTCAAGCTGAAATAGGTCATCAAAGTTCTAAGTTGGGACAAAAGGACCACGCTTCTTGTTTCCAAGTCAATAAATCATTGGGTGCTAGCAAATCAAATTTTTTTTTAGCAAATCAATTTTTGACTCATAGTGACCCTATGTGACAGAATAGAATTACCCCTTAGAGCTTCCTTGTCTGTAACATTTATGAAAGCAGCTCTCCAGATCTTTCTACTCAGGAGAGACTAGGTATGTTTGAGCTGTTAATCTTTTAGTTAAACGTCAAGAACTTACCTTTTGAGTACTCAGGGCTCCTTCATTTTATACCAGCTGTCCCCCCAAAAAAGGAAATTTCCAAAAAGGATCACAGTCAAAGGCCCTCTGCCAACAGCACTCTCAGAAGCTGGGCATATTCAAGGGAAGGGAAATATTTCTGTATGAAACGTTGGAGGTCAACTCCTTCTTCATCTCCCTAAAAATCGTGATGTCAGTTTTTATAATACAGTTATCACTTGTTCTAAGCATATACATCAAGCATTTTTAGTCACTTAGTGAATGTGTTGCCTAACTATGCAAATATTTTATATTGCTAAATATCATTCCTTTGAGCTGTCTTCTTTTAATTGCTCATTTATCTAGGTCATTTGCACAAAGCTTTACTTTTGGATTTTTTTTTCTGAAAAGATGAAAAGAAACTACACTTTGTCAGAAATCTAGCAAGAACAATTTTAAGCCAAAGTGCCAGTAGTCACCAAACTGCCCTTAAACTGGAGCTAAGATGTTGTTTTTTGCAATAAGAAGAGACAGGGCTGAGATCTGGTCTCTGAGAAACCACTCAAAGAGGAATGTAGGAAACCAGATGGAAATTCTGAAACCCTTCAGGTGCTGGAGGGTCAAGCTGTGAGAGGAAAAAGAGTAAATGAGATGTTAAAGGATAAGGAAATACCCCATCAGGACAGCTTATGCCTTGAAAAGGCAGATTGTTATGAGGATATGTGCCAGAATCCTAATTCCTACACCTGTGGATGTAATCCTGTTTGGAATTAGAGTTTTCTTTGTTAATGCTAATACCCAAGAAAGCTGGGTCCAAGGAAACCTGTTGGCGTAGTGCTCAGCTGCTAACTGAAAAGCCAATGGTTCAAATTCAGTAGCTGCTACAGGGAGAAAGATATGCCAGTCTGCACTGAAAAAAATTATAGCCTTGGAAGGTCTATGCGGCCATTCTACTCTGTGCTGTAGGGTTGCTATGAGCCAGATTAGACTTGATGGCAGTGGATATGGTTTATTTTAGAGTGCTTTTAAGTCTAATCATATCTAGTTCTAAAAAGAGCAGATTAGCAAACAACAAATGCTGGTGAGGTTGTGGACAAACTGGAACCCTTATTCACTGTTGGTGGCAGTGTAAAATGGTGCAATCAATAATGGAAGGCTGTATGGTACTTTCTCAAAAAGTTGGAGGTGGAAATACCATTTGATCCAGCAATTCCACTACTGGGAATATACTCTAAAGAAATCAGAACTGCCACCCAAACAGATATATGCACACACCCATGTTTATTGCTGTGTTGTTCACAATAGCAAAAAGATGCAACAACCCAAGTGCCCATCAACAAACAAATGGTTAGAAAAGCTGTGGTATATTCACACAATGAAATACTAAGCAACATTGAAAAACAAGGAGCTCATGAAATATTATACAAAATGGGTGACCCTGGAGGACAATATGCTGAGTGAAATATCTCAGTCACAAAAGGACAAATACTGCATAATGCCCCTGTTATAAAACAGGACTGACATTGGGGTTGGGAGGGAAACTAAGAAAAAAGGGGGTAAATAATGTACACTACAGTGAAACAGATGAGGGAGGTAACTGTTTAAAAGGAATATATGATTACCTGCATGACAACAGTCCAGAATAAGAGCTGCACAGTAAAGTGGACTGGGCGGGGGGGAGGCTGGAATTGTACAACAATGAAAGAAATTTTTTTTCAAAGAAAAAGCAAACTGGGGGGTTGGGCAGGGAGGAAAATGTGCAACAGTGAATGAAAGGAAATCCAGTTCTCTATAAACTTTCATTAAAATCTCAGTTTAAAAAAAGAGCAGGTTAGACACAGAGACAGACAAACATGAGAGAGGGACACCATGAGAGGACTCTCTATAAGCTAAAGAACCAAGGAATGCCAGTGGCTACTGACAAGGAAGGAACTGACAGAGCGGAGATCCTGATTTGAACTGTCAACCTTCAGAACCGTGGGAAGATAAATTTCTGTTCTTTAAAGACATCTGTTGTGTTTCTGTTATAGCAGCATTGTTCCTGGTGCTTTTTAAAGGCAAAAACCAGACAGAAATAGGAATAAGTAAAAGAGAATTGTATGTAAGAACCTTTTGGGGCTACAGTATTTGAGGGAGTGTATCATGCAAAGGTGCAGCTCAGTTCAGCAACCCCCAGTTATTACCATGTATTATAGCTCTTATTTTAAGAGAACTCTAAAATAGAGCATTTTATGAAAAATGATGTTTTGGAAACACAATATAGGTCAAAAGACAAATCTGCAGCCATGATGACTTGCAGATGGGGCATTTGCAAACTCCCAAAACTAATTTCTGAACTCATTTGTAATGGGAACCTTATCCCATTAGCCTACTGTCCATCCAGCAAAGAATGTGGAGAAAACTCTCTGAGGAGAGAATGAGTGAGATAAGGACTTAGGGGGTGTGCCCCAAGAATTGCTTTGCTATGAATGACAATAGTACTGAAAGCAAATGTACCAGGAATGTGACAAGTCTCAATTACTACAGGTTTAAGATAGGGGCTTCTTTATTTTGTTTCATAATGTGTCTGGAGAACACAGAACAGAACAGGGCACATAAGAAGCCTGCTTGCATCTAGTCACACCGTCATTTGGGCACATACACATTTACCCGGGTGGTCTACACACCCAGACTTAACCACAAAAGCAATTGGGAAGATGAATATTTTTGTCTAGGAACAGTGAAACCCTAAATAAGTCGGAAGTCTGGAAATAGACCTTGGGTAGGTAGTCAAGAGCTTCTTGTTACCGTCTCTGAATACAAACTGTAGCTAAGTACTGGGAGTACCAGACTGTAAGGCACAGCCTGCAGAGCAGTAAGATTGAGAGGCAGCTGGGAAACACGACCCTGATGGCCCTGGCTCCAGAGTGTGAAAAAAGGCTCCTCAAAGCTCCTCCAGGTCTCCCATTGTCCTTGACCCCTCCCAGCCTCTCTCTTGTCAGTGTCTTCCCACCACAGCCCAAACATGATGGGAAGACTGTGATTAACACCAGCAGCCGTTTCAGGAGGCTTCCCAGAGACGTTCCAGGGAGATAGATGTTACCGGCACATCTGGTTTATAATGTATATTAATCCCTGACATGTAATTTGAGTAATATATGTAAAGCAAAAAAAGTCCAAGTGCTGATTTAGGAGTCTTATTATTACCCTGTCAGCAGAATTCATGTTCTGTTTGCACAGTGCTCCGGGTCCAGCATCTCATCTAGGGCGGCGGGGAGAAGGCATTCTGGTGGCTGCCACCTGCCAGCGGAGGCTCCCACTGACTGGGGTGGGGCATCAGTGGGGTGCTTGTAGCCTCCTGATAGAGTTGGCAGGAATATATTTGGGCAAAGGGGACTAGGGAGTGAGAGCAAATGGGGGTAGAGGCATACTCTTCTTCATCTATCAAAGAGAGAAGGAGCTTAGGTCACTAGAGAAGCATGAATTTTGAGGTTCAAAGCCAGCTCTGCCACTTTCTCACCAATTTGACATCAGACAAGTTGCTTCAGCTCTCTGAGCCTCAGTTTCTTCATCTGTAAAATGGAGATCATAATTACACAATCACAAAACCAAGAGACCAAACCAGTTGTTGTGGAGTCAGTGATGACTAATGGCGATTCCACCTGATTCAGAATAGAACTATGAGTAGGATTTTCAATGGCTGTGATGTTTCAAAAGTGAATTGCCAGGGGAGGTCTGGTGGCCTAGTGGCAAGGAGCTGCAACTACAATCCCAGAGGCACACGGTTCGAATCCACCAGATGCTCTGCCGGGGAAGGAGGAACAATCTCCTCCTGTACCAGTCAGATCTGATTTGATGGTACACTCACACAAAAATAATAAAAAAAATTAAAAAAGTGAATTGCCAGCCCTTTCTTCCAAGAATTCTCTGGTTAAATGCAGACCACCAACCTTACAGTGCTTTGTAGTGGAATGTTTGTTTGTAATATTTAGGGATGGAAATCATAATAGCACCTAGCTAGTCACCCAGACTGTTGTGAGGCTTAAGTAAAAGCAGCAAATAATGAATACTTATGATAATATGCCCAAGTTTTCCAAATATTTCAGACACATAATCTTATTGAATCTTCACAAACAACCTTATAAGTAGATATTATTATGATCCCTAACTTACAGATAAGGGAGATCTGGTGGCATCGTCCTTTGGGAATTGTGTTGTTAACCCAAAGGCGAAGCCTGTCTGACAATTTGAATTCATGGGAGAAAGATGGGCAGTCAGTCTTCTTTCCTGAAATTTACAGCCTCCAAAACCCCATTTGAGGGTCAGCTATAAATTGATTTCAACTGGTAATGAGTTTGAGTTTTTAAAATTTCCAAATGAAGAAAATGAGGCAACTAATAGGTAAATAAATTGCTTAAGATCACACAATTAGTCGTTAATTGGCAGAGCTGAGGTTTAAACCTACATAGTTTGAGATGCTTTATAGATTGCTATAGTGGCCAGGAATTTCACTGCTGACCTAAAGGCACTTGATTCAAACCCACCAGTTGCTACAAGGGAGAAAGATGAGCAATCTCCTGTGCGATTTACAGCCTCCCAAAACTTGCTTGAGGGTCAGCTATGATTTGGTTCTGACTGTATGGCACATAACATTCAGAAAGGTTAATTCTCTAGGCTAGTGTTGTCTAAAAGAATGTTCTATGATGATAGAAATGTATGTAATTCAATACTGTCCAATATAGTAGTCACTAACTACCTGTGACTACTTACCTTTTGAAATGTAATTAGAAATACTACTGGACTTTAATTCTTACTGAAATAATCACTTAAGGGTACTGATAGAAGGATTTATCTAGGGTAATGAGGGTAGGTATATCAGAGACAGTGAGACTGGCTCAGGATAGGGCAGGGTTCAGAGCTATTGTACATAGAGTCACTATAAGTTGCCTGCAACTTGATGGCAAACAACAACAACAACAACAACTGTTATTGGTTTGGAATTTCTGGTAAATTGGTGACATAAGTCCTATCTAGATAGGACTCCAGTAATAGGGGTATATGAACTGCATAAGGAAGGTGATGGTCTAACTACTGGTTAGAATATACTCTGCACATCACTGGTTAGCACATGTCCCTTTGAGATGAACTGATGGGATTGTTCAAGGCCTCAAGCCATTTGGAAGGCCATTTACCAATGAGATCCCAGACAACATCTTAGTCAGTGAAATAAGATAGCCATGTCTTACCTTCCTAGACTTGACAGTCTAGTGGGGAAGATATATAATAAGCAAGTAATCATCAAATTAATTATTTAATAACAATTAATTAAAATCATGCCTGAGCCTGCCAATGGTGCAAGTGATAAAATGGCAGAGTGCTTTGGGAGCCCTAAATAGAGAACAATTTACAGTGTCTGGAATATAGGAAGTAGGTTGGGGAGGGAAGTATTCACAAAAAAGGAGAATCTTGTTTGGTCTTAAAGAGTTGGAGATTGTAAGGGGAGAGTGGGAATTTCAGGCTTAAGGAAATGGGCAGACTCAGAGGTGTCGCAATACTTTGTGTTTGGACAGTAGGAGTATCGTGAGTTGAAGGGCAATAAGAGGTAAGCCTGGAGAGATCAGGTGGGGGTCAGATTATGATACGCCATGAATGCTATATGGAGCAGCTGGCCTTCATCATAAAAGTGACAAAAGTTTTCAAAGCAAAGGAATTGTCTTAAAAAGTAAGTCAGATTGAAAAACAAGGAACTCATGCAATATTATTAAAAATGGGTGACCCTGGAGGACATTATGCTGAGTGAAGTATCTCAGTCACAAAAGGACAAATACTGACATTGGGGTTGGGGGGAGACTGAGAAAGATGGGTTCAATAATGTATACTGCACTGAAACAAATGAGGGAGAAAACTGTTTAAAAGGGATATGTAATTAGGTATTTTTGTCATGACAGGAGTCCAGAGTGAAGGCTGCATAGTGGAGTGGACCTGGGTGGAGGGATTGTAAAACAATGAAAGAATTTTTCTTTTACTTTTCCAAGAAGGTAGTGTACTAGGGGGGAAGGTTGGGAGCGGAGAAAAGTGCAACAATGAATGAATGGAAATCCAAAGTCTCTGTAAATATTCATTCAAATAAATAATAGATAAATTTTTAAAAAAGTAAATTGGTTTGCATTAAAGAATGTCACATTGTTCTGGGTGATTGTGAAGCCTCCTTTTTGGTCTCTCAGTTCCAATCTTGGCTCCTGCAGTCCACTTTCTAAGATAAAGAGATATTTTACATTTTTAAAAGTATTCCCACCCCCTGTAGTTCAAAAGCTAAACATAAGAGTATATATGCCCATCCTCATCTTCCATCCACCTCTTCCCATCCATTAAGGAATTATTTTAATTTCTTGTGCCTCATTCCAGATTTTTAGTGCATGCAAAGATACTCTTCAGAACCATTTTTCTTTCACTTAACAGCGAGATCTATTCCAATATAGGAAAAAATGTTCTTGTTCTTTTTTGTTTTTTTGACATTAAGTTTCTCATTTTGACATAATTGTAGATTCACATGCAGTTGTAAGAAGTAATACAGAGATTCCTATGCACCATTTATGCCGTTTCTTTGGCAGTGACAACTTACAAAATTTCTCAGTGGCATTTTGTAAGTTTCAGCATACCAATTCTGTGTGTGTTTTGTTAACGAGATATCTAGTTATTTAATTTTCTTGGAGTATTTCTAAATGGTGAGGGGGTTTATTTTTGGTTATTTTATCTTTTTAAAGTTTTGGTTTCCATGAGTTTGTTGTTATGATACAGAAATATAATTTTTTTAAAATATTTTTTTATTGGGAAAAACATATTGGGGGTACAAGGAGGTGAGGGTTGGGGGCAGAAGGGTGAGGATGGGCCAGGATGCAGTTGCAGAGCTACAGTTTGGTCGGTGGGAGGAGCAGGTGAAGGAAATGATGAGGGTCCAGTGGGGACCAGATGCTACAGAGGAATGACAAGCATTTTCCAATAGTAATTAAACCAACTGTCTTATTGATTTGGGAATTGGATGCCAACTCTCTGGCTTCTTCATGCTGAACAGGGGCGTAGATATAAAGGGGGGGAGGGAGGACGCTTTATCACCTTACTGGTGGTCTTGGATTACAGCTGCTTGCCTTCTTGCTCCTGAGGGCTGCGATGGTTCGCCCCGAGCCAGGGGCCAAGCGCAGCCCGCCCCGGGCAGAAGGCCACGACGGCTCGCCCCGGGCAGAGGAGGGCCGAGGGCAGCCCGCCAAGGGCAGCCCGCCCCGGGCAGAGGGCCGCGGCGGCTCGCCCCAGGCAGAGGACCAGGACGGCTCACCCCGGGCAGAGGGCTGAGGGCAGCCCGCCCCGGGGAAGAGGGCCGTGACGGCTGAAGTAGTCTTTTTTAAAAAAAGAAGAAGAAAAAGTGTGTGTGTGTACCGTCAAATTGGATCTGACTGGTACAGGAGACTGCCCCTCCTTCTCCGGCAGAGCATGAAGTAGAGTCTGGGATTTCCACCCCCCCCCCAAGGTGCCTGTTGGGGCCTGGGTTTCAGCTGTCCACACCACAGCAGTGGGCAACGAGCGTAAAGCCCCTGATGGCTCTGGGCGCTGACTCTCACCAGTGGCTATGGATGAAGAGAAATATAATTTTTTATATGTTGATCTTGTATCTTGTGAACTTGCTTATTAATTCTAGATCATTTTTGATGGATTCTTTGGGATTTTCTATGCAGATGATCATGTCATCTGCATGTCTTTTCCTTATTTCCTGGAAGTGTGTTTACTAAGAGTGATGAGCATGGATGTCCTTGCCTTCCTCTTGATTCAGCATTCAGTATTTCCTTGTTAAGTATGTCACTAGACATCGGTTTTTTGTAATTCCTCTCTTTCAAGTTGAGGAAGTTCTCAATTATTCTTGTTTACTGAGTTTTTGTCATGACTAAATGTTATTTTCCTCAAATGCTTTGTCCATGCCAATTGATATGATCATCTGATTTCTCTTCACTAGCCTATTGATTAGGTATAGTGCACTTGTTGATTTTTCAAATACTGAACCAACCTTGCAGAACCAAACTAAATTCTACTTGGCCATGGTGTATAATTCCTTCTATACATTGTTAAGAAGGAATGCTGGTGGTGTAGTGTATGGCAGATTACATTGTTAACCATAAGGATGCAAGTTTCTAGCAGTTTGAACGTAACAATGGCTCTGAAGGAGAAGGATTAGCAGTTTCCTCTCATAAAGACTTATTGGCTTGGAAACCAATTGCTGTTGTTACTGTTAGGTTCCATTGAATCAACGTCATAGCAATCCTATGAATGGATCTGAATCCTGCCCTATCTTGCAGCATCTTCACAATTCCTGATATATTTAAGCCCATTGTTACAGTCAATGTATCAATCATCTTGTTGGGGATCTTCCTCCTTTTCGTTGACTCTTGACCTTTCCCAGTATGATATCCTTTCCAAGGACTGTCCTCTCCTAACAACATCCTCAGAGTATGAGAGATGAAATTTCATCTTCGTTACCTCAAAGGAGTATGTTCGCTGTATTTTCTCCAAGGCGTATTTGTTGCCTTGACAGTCAATGGGATATTCAGTACTCTTCTCTAACACCACAATTCAAAGGCATTGATGATTCTTCTGTCATCTTGATTCATTGTCAAATTTTCAGATACACAGAAAACAACTGAAAAGACCATGATTTGAATCAGGTGCACCTTAGACTTCGAACTGGAATTGTTGTTCCTCAGCACCTTGGAGATGTCCTTGACAGCTGACTTCCCAAAGCAACATGTCTTTTGAGAGAAAGGAGGATTAAAAACCAATGGAAGATCATGAAGAGTCAAAATTGACTCAAGAGCAGTGAGCTTGTTTTTTGAGGTTTTTATGTTTTAAGTAGGAGTCCCTAGGTGATACAAATAATTTGGTGCTCAGCTGTTAGCCATAAACATTGGCAAGAATCCACCTGGGGTGCCTTAGCAGAAAGGTCAGCCAACCTCTTTCTGAAAAATTAACCATTGAAAATCTTATGGAGCATAGCTCTACGCTGAAATATATGAGGCTGACGTATGTCAAGTCAGAATTAACTTGATAGCAACCCGTGTGGGGTTTTTTTTGTTTGTTTAAGACAGTGTGAGGTTCGTTCCTCCCCTCTCCCCCATAGTTAAACACAGTGTACACACTCACTAGCAGTCTTGGTTACTTATACCTTTACCTGTAGTTAAACATAGCCTAACATACACTTGCAGTCTTGGTTACTTATATTTTTTAAAAATTTAGTCCACTGTTTTAATTTAAATATATGTGTCTTAAAAAAACCAATTTAGGAAAAAAACCTCAAAACAACCAAAAAACTAAAACCAATTTAGAGAGCTCTGGTGGCCTAGCAGTAAGGAGTTGCACAGCCAATCCAAAGGTTGGCAGTTTGAATCCATTAGTTGTTCCATGGGAGAAAGATCTCCCCTTGTGCAATTTACACTCTGAAAACTCACTGGAGGGTCAGTTATGAATTGGTTTCAACTCAATGGCATACCAGAACAACAAAAACTCAGTATTATTCCAATATATATTAGAAACTATTGCTGTTAAAATTTAAAATCATATTCTTCCACATGGTGTATAAAATGTTTTTGTGTCCTGCTAGTAAAACATCTTATATGGGACTTACTACACTAAGCAAAACAAGGTTACTTTTAATTTTTACATTCAAAGATTTATGAAGTTTCTTTCCCTAGGTTGGGGTTGCATACTGCTCCAGAGGCCTCTGCTGTCTGAAAAGGTTTACAGATTCCAGTACAGTGCATGGGACAGTTGACATTCATGGGAGGTGACTCATGTCAAGAAATGTGCAGGTCTGAGATTTCACCCTATTTCCATGCTAATAAACTAGACTCATACCATTTCATAGATGCTGAGAGAAGAGACAAGACTGCTGGGTCAGAGACAAAGGACTTAAATTACTCACTGCAAAAACACAGCCGAGTTTCAGGTTTATGTTGATTCCCTATGTCTCCCAAATTCAAAGAGAGAAGACACAAGTTGGTCTAATGAGTGACTAGCCATTTAATAAGGAGCTTTGGTAATATGAAGGTTAAGCAATTAGCTGCTAACCTAAAGACTGACAGTTTGAACCTAGTTAATAGTTCTGCAGGAGATCCGTGAGAATCTTAATCTTTCCCTCTCCCAACACTGACACTCATGGGTATCCCAGTCACTGGCTTCATGGGGTTGTCGTGGAGTCGCAGAGAAAAAACTCCACAAGTCTCTCCTCTGCTCCTCAAAGCACAGCATTAGGACACCAAGAAAAGAGATAGTACAGGGGTCAGCTTTGGTCCACTACAATGAGAAATAATAAAAGGTGAGTGATTGTTTTCGTCATGGAGTTTAACTTCTATTAGTAAAATAATGCAAAAGCAGCCACAGTTCATGAGTCTTCGCATTCACGGGATATCACACTTAAGTTATGTATCAATCAGATCATGCTATCATGATCCTATGTAATGTTCAGCCTAAAACCATCAATGGCACATGACAGTAAACTCTAGATTTGCTTATAAGAGTTTCCTAGTCAGCTCGAGTGGCTCTGCATACATGTCTTTTAGACTCCTGGAACCAGTGGGCTAGCCAAAACACATTTTTCTCTTTGTGATGGTAGAATTGCAAGAAAGTATATTTCAAGGCTATTTGCTTCATGACTGGTGACATCCCACTGGCCAAAGCAGATTTCATGGCCATACCCAAAGTCAGGGAGTGAGGAAATATATTGGAGGTGGGGGAAGGGAGCAAATTCTTCTGGCAATAATCCAACATTTATTAAAAACCCATCATTTATCTTCTTGTAATTTGTTATTCATACAGGACTTCAAGTGCCTTTTCGAATTCTTTTTCAAATCTAAACTACCAAAATAGAATTAACTCTCAAATAAAAATCAGATAATGAATATTCACATGATAGGTTTGCTTCCCAACTATGTATCTGAAAAAACTAACACTCATTTTTCTTCTGGTTAGCCAACATTTCTTTTTAATAATAAGGAGACATAAAAGAGATGTGAAATGTTGATTCTGAGTTTATGTTTTTAAGTTTGTTCTCATGGACTGCCAAAAGAACAAACATATGTCTTGGAAAAAGTGGAGCCAGAGTGCACCTTTGAGGCAAAGATAGCAAAGCTTCATCTTTCATACCTTGGACATCATGCTTGGAAAGATGGAGGAGAGTCAGAAAAGGAAGATCCCCAATGAGATAGATTGACACAGTGACGTCAGCAGTGGGCTCTAGTGTATCAGAGATGATGAGGATGTCACAGGATAGGGCAGGGTTCAGGTCAGCTGCTAATAGGGTCACTATGAGTTACACTTGTCTCAATGGCATCTAACAACAACATAGATTATGGAATTCTGGTGGCCTAGCGGTAAGGAGCTGCATCACCAAGCCAAAAGCACTTGCTTCAAATCCACCAGTTGCTCCATGGGAGAAAGATGGGCAATTTTTAAGTTAACGAATGTCTATCTGTGTTTCATTGATTATACAAAGGCATTTGACTGTGTGGATCATAACAAACTGTGGCTGACTCTGAGAAGAATGGGAATCCCAGAACATTTAGTTGTGCTAACACGAAACCTATACTTGGACCAAGAGGCTGTAGTCAGAACAGAGCAGGGTAACACTGCATGGTTCAAAATTGGGAAGGGTGTACGCCAGGGATGCATCCTGTCTCCATACCTTTTCAACATGTATGCAGAGCAGATTATCCGAGAGGCTGGGCTCTATGAGGAGAATTGTGGCATCAGGATTGGTGGAAGATCTATTAACAATCTGCGTTATGCAGATGACACAACCCTGCTTGCTGAAACTGAGGAGGACCTCATGCACTTGCTGCGAAGGGTCAAGGACTGCAGCCTTCAGTATGGACTAAGGCTCAATGTCAAGAAGACAAAGATTCTCGCCACTGGACCAATTAGCAGCGTCAGGATGGATGACGAAGAGATTGAGAGTGTTCACAGCTTCAGTTTGCTCGGCTCCACAGTCAACACTCTTGGTACCAGCAGTCAGGAAATCAAAAAGCGTATCGCGATGGGAAAGTCTGCTGTTAGGGACCTCTCAAAGGTATTCAGGAGCAACAGTGTCTCTCTGGAGACTAAGGTGCGCCTGATACAAGCCATGGTATTTGCAATCGCTTGTTATGCATCAGAGAGTTGGACAATGACTAGGGAGGACAGAAGGAGAGTGGATGCCTTTGAGCTGTGGTGCTGGAGAAGGGTACTGAATGTACCATGGACTGCCAGGAAAACAAACAGATTCATCTTGGAGAGGATTAAACCAAGCTACTCCTTGGAGGCAAGGATTCTGGGGCTTTGTCTGACATACTTTGGACATGTTGCCAGGAGGGACGGGTCCTTGGAGAGGGACATCATGCATGGGAGGGTGGAGGGACAGCGCAGGAGGGGAAGACCCTCTATGAGATGGATTGATTCAGTGACTGGGGTAATAGGGATGGGTGTGTTAGAGGCGGTGCAGTTGGCGCAGGATAGAGCAGGGTTTAGGGCTGTTGTGCATAGGGTCGCTATGAGTCGGAAAGGACTCGACGGCACATAACAACAACAACAACAACTGTAATGAAGATGAGCTCCTCCCATGCAATTTACTGTCTCTGAAAACCCCTCTGGAGGGTCAGCTATGAGTCAGTTCCAACTTAATGGTACATAACAACAACGTCAAGCCAAGGGGAGCTCTGGTGGCACAGTCAGTCACAAGTGCTACTAATGAAAAGGCTGTGCACATTGGTGGTAGTTTGATTCCACCAGTGGCTTGAGAAAGATGGGCTGGCTGTCTCCTCTTGTTAGTATTTATAGCCTCAGAAAATGGATGGAGGGTTGCTATGAGGTGTTAATGACAGTGAGTGAAACAGTCAAGGCAGCTGAGGGTGTAGGTGATCACAAAGATGACAGGATTCGATGGTACACAAGAAGGGGGGGTGGCAAGATGACAGGATTCAGGTATGAAGATCCATCAGGCTGTTTTCTCTCATCCCTCCTGCTCTTTGCTTGTTGGACCTATTTTTGCCTATCACAGATGGATTTCTCTAGAAAAATGCTCTAGAAAAAGCTATCTTTCTCTCTAGACTTAGAAAGCATAGCTTCTGGTAACTCCAGAGTCAGCTTTCTGTCTTTTTCTTTTTCCTTTAACAACTTTGGGACAAAAGAAAACAGTTTTCTTTTGCATTGGTGTAGAAATTCCAGGAGGTGTCTAATAGACCTGGATTTTTAAAATAATTTTGTTTTGTTTTGTACCTATAAGTTACATGTTCAACTGCTGACTCCACAGTCAGTGGTTCATCAGATTGAACACACCAATCACTCTGAGGGAGGGAGAAAAAAAAATGGACAGTCTCCTCCCATGAAGATGTACAGCTTCAGCAACTGGATTGGTTTCCATCAGCCGGAATCAACTCAACAGTAGCTGTATGGGGCTTCTTTATAAAATGAGTTGTAGATTTCAATCCTCTCACAAATAAAACTCCCAGAAGAACAAAACCCTCATGTGCTTTGATCATTGCTGTGGTCATAGCACTCAGCACTAGAAAGTGCTGAATTATTTGTTGAATGAATGCACGCTACCATTCTCCATCAATAGCCCCTACCCAACCAGAGGTCTGAACAATTTAATATCAATTAGTTTATTCCAGCTTCACCCAGAGCTGCGCAGAAGTGGTGGCATTTTTTTCTCGGACGATTAAGCAATTTAGTGGAGAGCCAGGATGTTTGGGGTCATTCTCTGTGCTCCACACAAGCCTGGCTGCCCCTCTGGAGGATGACAGTACTGTCAGATCATTGGCTGGTGACCAAAGGGCTGCATGTGCCCCTACACTTTAATGCTCACTTAATTAGTGTAAATAACAGTCAGGCTATCCCTCCCTGCCATTGCATTCCTGCCTCCAAGCCTCATTACAGTCAGTGATGAGTAATAATAAGTCCCAACCCTTGTGTCCCTACTATTATGGAAAAGAGGTCAGGTCCCAGGAGCAGGATTAAGGGCGAAGCCAAGCTCTGGAGTCTGCAGAGGTGGATTCTGGTTTCAGCATTGCCCCTTTCTAGCTGAATGATATTGGCTAAGGCACTTCCTGTCTCAGAGATTCAAGTTTGTCATCTGCTTAGGGCAGCAGATAGTACTGCTCTTATCCTTTTTCTCTCTGAACAACCTCTCATGTGATTCTTCAGAACTGCAGATTCACAGATCTTTTCATCACAGTGATTCACTAAAAAATGCAAGTCTAGAGGCAGTCTAAGAAGCAGCCTTAGTCTATTGCGTGCTCTTGAGTTGGAACCTATCTGTAGCTGACCCTCTAGGGTTTCAGAGGCAGTAAATCATACACGAGGAAACTGCCCATCCTCCTGTGAAGCAGCTGGTGGATTCGAACTGTGTGTCTTTGGGATTACAGCACAATCTTACTGCTAGATTACCAGAGGTCTCCTTGTCTTAGCCTAAGAAGCAGCAGTCGGTCAAGTAGAACAAGGGAAATCGGCACAGTTTAGAATGAGGAAAGGTATGTGTCCAGGTTGTATACGTTCATCATATCCAATATGTAACTAGATTATATGAAGAAGAGTGTGGCATAAGGATTGGAAGAAGACTCATCAACAACCTGTGTTATGCAGATAACACAACCTTGCTTGCAGAAATGGAAGGAAATTTGAAGCACTAAATGAGGACTATATAGCCTTCAATATGGGTTACATCTTAGGAAAACAGAACCCCTCACAACTGGACCAATAGGCAACATCATTATAAAAGGAGAAAAGATTGAAGTTGTCAAGAATTTAAATTTATTTGGATCCATACTCAACAGTCATGGTAGCCCCCATCAAGAAATCAAAGATGTGTTGAACTGGGAAAAGCTGCTGTTAAGGACCACTTTAAGGTGCTAAATTAAAGCAAGGTCATCAACGTAAAGACTAAGGTGTGCCTGACCCAAGCCATAGTATTTTCAGCTGCTTTGTATGCATATGAAAGTTAACACCCATGTTTATTGCAGCTTTGTTCACAATAGCAAGGAGTTGGAAACAACCTAAGTGCCCATCAACAAACGAATGGCTAGAGAAGCTGTGGTATATTCACACAATGGAATACTATGCTGCATTAAAAAACAAGGAACTCATGCAATATTATTCAAAATGGTTGACTCTGGAGAACATTATGCTGAGTGAAATATCCCAGTCACAAAAGGACAAATATTACATGATGCCACTGTTGTAGAATGGGACTGTCCTTGGGGTTAGGGAGACACTGAGTAAGATGGGTTCAATAATGTATACTGCACTGAAGCAGAGGAGGGAGAGAACCGTCTAAAAGAGAGATGTAACTGGGTATTTCTGTCATCACAGGAGACTAGGGCGAGGGCTGCATGGTGGAGGGGACCTGGGGGAGGGTTTGTAAAACAATGAAAGAATCTTTTCTTTTACTTTTCCATAATTTTTGGACTCATGTACTTATAACTTGTTAGTCAAATTTGTGTCTTCTAGGTTGCAACACCCCCATGATACATCTTGAAGGATATGTACATGTACAGCCAAGCACAATCAATAAGAGTGCATCTGAATTCCAAAATCAATCTCCATAATAGTCTATGTGTTTCCTACTGCCAAAGGGGCCCTTTAGAGTAGTGAGAGAAGATCTTCACCCTGAAACCCACAGCGTCCCTTTTCAGCAGGAAGTAGCTAAGAGAATACGCCGTCCCCTTTTCCTTATGACTCAAGGTGAAGTCTCTCTCAGGGAGGAGTGATAGGGAATGGCAAAGGATACACTGACAAAGAAGATTAATCAGAACTGGCTTTGACAAGCACTGTGGCATTTGGACAAGAACAAACTGGGAGGAGGGTGGAGAGAGTGGTGCAGCAATGAATGAGTGGAAGCCCAGAATCTCTGTAAATGTTTATGAAAATTAATAAAATATAATTATAAAAAAAAATAAAATAAAAAAAAAAAGAAAAAAGAAAGTTAGATAATGAATAAGGAAGACCAAAGAAGTATTGATGGCTTTGAATTGTGGTGTTAGTGAAGAGTATTGACAATTTTAAGCACTTGTTGCCTAAAATCAAGGAATGCAGCCTTCAGTATGGATTGCATCTGAACGTCAAAAAAACAAAGATTCTTACCACTAGACCAATAGGCAGTGTCATGATGGATGGAGAGGAGACTGAAACTGTCAACAGCTTTTCTTGCTTGGACCCACAGTTAACACCTTACCAGCATTCAGGAAATAAGGAGACATATTGCACTGGGAAAATCTGTAGCTAGAGACCTCTCCAAATTAATGGTAATGATGTCAGTTTGAGGACTAAGGTGTGTCTGATTCAGGCCACAGTCTTTCCATTCACTTGCTATGCAATCTGAGAGGTGGACAAAGAATAAGGATGATAGAAGAATTGACACCTTTAAGCTGGGTGTTGGAGAAAAGCACTGAACATCCCATGGGTGGCCAGGAGAACAAATGGATATGTTTTGGAGAGGGTGCAGCCAGAGTGCTCTTTGGAGGCAAGAATGATGAGGCTTTGTCTCCCATACTTTGGGCATGTTGCTAGAAGGGGCTGTTCCTTGGAGAAGGACATGATGCTGGGAAGGATGGAGGGTCAGCGAAGGAGAGGAAGACACTTAATCAGGTGGATTGACACAGTGACTGCTGCAATAGGCAGTGCATCAGGAAGTGTGAGGATGGCACAGGATAGAATAGAGTTCAGATTTTTTGTTCATAGGGTCACTATGAATAATATTCAAGGGCACCTAGCAACAACAACAAGGGGTTTCCAAAGAACAAACAAATCTGTCTTGCAAGAAATTGTCAGAGTGTCCCTTAGAAGCAAAGATGGTGAGGTGACTTATACATACTTTGGACATGTCAGGAGAGGGGAGTCTTAGAAAAAGACAGCATGCTTGAGAAGTAATACTGTAAATAAGAGAAATGGCATTCTTGTTGTGTGAGACCATGCAAATAAGGTATGGAGACCTAATGAGGGTATTGGACAGCTTTGCCATTTTTTTTCTCTAGGCTTAATATGAGGGGGATCTCATGACTATCAATAAAGAAAAGCCAGGCGTAGAATGAGTTCTTTAGAACCAAATCTTTCTGTTGAAACTCTAATCCAGGAGATGTGGAGAAGCTGTAATTTACAACCACAGAGACATTGAGAAGCAGAGAAATAGTGGCAACAGAAACAGACCTATGAGACTGAGTGGTGGGCTTCTCAGCCCATAGAGCAAGAAAGCTGAGTGCCTTTGGACAGAAGTCTTGCTGGCAGAATCAGTGTGCCTCTCGGCACTTATCTGTGGAACAACATTTGGTGACTGACCTATCGAGTTAGAGCTGAGTGCCTTCAGGCAGGAGGCTTACTTGGCAGTCTGGGAGTACTTCTGAACACTTAATTGGCTGAACTTAAAGAGCTTGTAACACTTTCCTGAACAAGGCAGAGATGGACAGGCCATAAGGCCAAGGGCTAGAGAGAGGGGGAGAGATGCTTGCCTGTGGCATAGCTGAGAGGAGGCTTCCCTTATCGAAGAACTGTATTCTGAATATTTCTGATCCTGAACTGTACTCCACCAGAGAAAGATAGGAAGTGTCCTCCCATGCGATTTATAGCCCCTGAAAACTTACTGGAGGGTCAGCTATGAGTCAATTGTAACTTGATAGCACACGGTAACGACAAAAACGTCATAATAAACCCTATAGCTATGTGTTCTGTGTAGCTATTCTGATGAATAAGCAAACCCAGCAGGAAAGTAGAGGGTGTTGTGGAAGAGAGGATTGGTGGAATTGGTTAAAAGATTGTAGTTTGGGGCCATGTTTGACTTCTGTCTCATAGGAATTGGCCTTAGTCATTCTCTCACCTTGTGAAGTTAGAAGAGGTCAGATGCTGCCCCCTCCAAGCTGTTTTCACAGCTTCCTATTTCACTGGAACTTAACAACCCTCCCAGGAAAAAAGTCTGAATTTCTTCATTTCCAAACTCTGGTAATAACAATTACAATATAGAGTGGCTTTGCAGATTATGAGAGGTAAAATGACAATACCAAAGTCCCCCCCAAACCCCAAACCCACTGGTATAAAACCTATTCTAAATCTTGTGGTTAGATGACATGGAGTTGACTATGACTCATAGCAACCCTATGAACAATAGATCTGAACCTTGTCCTATCCTGTGCCATCCTCACGGCCTCTGCCATGCTTGATGCCATTGCTACAGTCATTGTGTCAGTCCATTTCTGTAAGTGTTGTCCCCTCTTTTGCTGACCCGCTACCTTTCCCAGAATGATGCCTTTTTCCAAGAACTTGCCCCTCCTGATAACATGCCCAAAGCATATGAAATGACGTTTTAGTATCCTTCTCCTCAGTTGTATTTCCGAGAAAGATTTACTTGTTCTTTTGGCAACCGATGGGATAGTCAGTATTCTTTAACAACACTAGAACTCAGAGGCACATGATTTGAACCCACTAGCCACTCCACAGGGGAAGGAAAAGCAATCTCCTCCCGTGCATTTTACTACCTCTGAAAACTCACTGAAGGGTCAGTTAATGAGTTGATTTCAACTCAATGGCACATAACAATAACAACAACAACATCATACCTGAGGTTGGAATAAAAAAAGTCAACAAATTCTCAGCAGACAGGTGAACCAGTTTGAAGCCCTAATAGATAATTCTTGTGGCTGCAGCTCAGCTCTGCAGGACCGCTGGATGGAGGCATGGGCTTCTGATTCTCTCCATGTAGTTTTTAGGCCCTCTTCCTGTTTAAGTGTTCTCTTCAGGGCGCCCAAAAGTGAGCATTCCAAGAAGACAAATTTCAATGTGCAAGCATCTGTCAGCCTTCTGGAAGAGTGGCATGGCCAAACCCAGAGGCAATGTGAGTGAAGATTACAGAAGACAGTACACTTGGGGGGGCCACCAAAATAACAGCCTATGCAGCTATTTTTGTGGTGTCTGACCTATAGCTAAAGAAGGGAAAATGGCTTTCACCTGCAGGATGAAATTTCATAGTTTCGGAGTCTCCTTCCTCAGATCTCTATCTGGAAGAACTGGCCCAGAATCTGATATGTTTCTTTGTTTTAAAGCTCTGACCTGGCAAGACCAGGTTTATAGAGGTAGGTTAGGTTTCAATCTCTGATGTCAATCCAAATGACTGACATGGCCGCCCATAGGTATGCAAAGATTCCACAGTGGGTAAGGGGAGGGAATGCTCTAATTAATTAGGTTCAGGTCAAAGGTCATTACTAGAGCCTAGGAAAATGGGGTCAAGTCCTTATGAGCTAATGTACTAACAATTGTAATAATGATAATTGATGACATTTAGTGAGTATTTGCTATGTGCTAGGCACTCTTCTATGGAGCTCTGGTGGCCTAGTGGCAAGAAACTGCACAGCAATCCTGAAGGCATGTGGTTCGAGGTCACTAGCTGCTCTGTGGGAGGTTTGGCAATCTCCTTCTGTGTGATTAACTGCCTCTAAAAATCTGCCGTAGGGTCAGCAATGGGTCTCTGACTCAATGGTACAAACAACAACAAAGCACTCTTCTAAATATTTTTATGTGTATGAATTAATATAATCATCTGTGAGATAGGTATTTTAGCTATGTTGTTGTTGTTGTTAGGTGCCATTGAGTCGAGTATGACCCATAGTGACCCTATGAACAACAGATCTGAACCCTGTTCTACCCTGTGCCATGTTCATACTTCCTGACACATTAGAGCCCACTGTAGCAATTGCCACGTCAATACACCTGGTCAAGGGTCTTCCTCTCCTTTGACTACTCTTTAACTTTCCAAGCATCATGACCCTCTCCAAGGAGCAGCCCCTCCTTGCAACATGCATGAAGTATATGAGGCAAAGGCTCATCATCTTTGCCTCCAAAGAGTACTCTGGCTGCACCCCTTCCAAGAGGTATCCGTTTGTTCTTTTGGCTGTCTATGGCAGTACGCTTCTCCAACATCACAGCTCAAAAGGATCAATTCTTCTTCTGTTATCCTTATTCACTGTCCAGCTCTCAGATACATACATAGCAAATGATCAGAAGGACCATGCCCTGAATCAGACACAACTTAGTCCTCAAACTGATATCATTCATTACTCCTTAATAACTTGGAGAAGTCCCTAACTGCAGATTTTCCCAGTGTATGTGTCTACTTATTTCTTGACTGCTGGTACCAAGGGTGTTAATTGTGGATTCAAGCAAGATGAAATTTTCTACAGTTTCAGTCTCTTCTCCATCTAACACATTGCTACTTATAGGTCCACTGGTAAGAGTCTTTGTTTTCTTGACACTGAGATGCAATTCATATTGAAGGCTGTATTCTTTGATCTTCTGCAACAAGTGCTTCAAGGTTGTATCATCTACATAATGCAGGTTATTGATGAGTCTCCCTCCGATACTAAAAATTATTAGCCATAGGTCTCACATAAGGTACAGAGAAGTTAGAGAAGTTTCTTGGCTATAGCAGACCCAGGATCCAAACTGAGGTAGTCTTTCATATCCAGCTATGGCCTGGACTAAAAGGGGAGTGGAATTTCATAGAAAAAGTCAGGGAAATGAGGATTTGAATTTATGAATATCAAGAAGCAAAGAAAATAAGTGTGCAGGGAAAACAAGTTTCTGTACCATACAACCACACATTAGTGAAAAACCAAACTAGTCCTTGAGTCATTTCTAACTCATGGTGACCTCATGTATTCCACAGCCGAATTGTGCTCCATAGAGTTTTCAAGGTAGATCTTTTTGGAAGCAAATCACCATGCACTTCAACCTTTTAGTGCATAGTTGAGTGCTTAACAACTCCTACAAGCACACATTACTATCCATAATAAAATCACAATGTGCCATTTAGAGCACTATTTAAAGAAATGCAGACACCTGGCTATAATTGGGTAGCTTCCCTATCCCAGCTGGGGTTCTCTTCATCTCATGGTCCTCTGATTGGATCTAAAGGTGACATATTCTAGGGACACCTGTCCAGGAATTCTTGAAGTAGAGCAAATAAGAACATCTGGGAGAGTAAAGATACCAACACCTGGCTAAGAACTGTTAAAAACACATGAAGAAATGGGTTGGAGAAACAGATGGAGAACATCAGGGGAGATGTGGGATATGACACCTGCAGGTATACACACCTGGGAGACCAGGACCAAGGTAAGGTAGTTAGCAAATGCTCTGGAAGTATTTGTTGTGCTTTTGAATTTTGGGAGAGGGAGTTTCATCTGTCATTTCCTGAGCACTCAATCCTTTTTGAATAAGATACTCTTGAGATAGTTTTTCTCATTAGAACAAATGTCACAGACGTTTGCAAAGCCTTCCTCGTTTATATTTCTTCTAATGTGCTTCTGCTTCAGCAAATGAACCCTTAATGTCAATTTCAATTAGTGCAGCTGCATCTAATCTCTGTGGTGTCGCTGGTGGACTCGATGGGGGGCAGAGGGAAGGTCACTAGGAAGTGGGGGGAGGTGAACCCTTCCATTAGCATGTTTGAAGGTCTGGAATGATTTGTTCCATGCTTAATTAAGTCATACTTTAAAGCAGGGCTTCGAACCGGTTCATTCCTGTTCAACAACCTGGTGAGACTTTTCATTTCCACTCTAGCTATATAGAATTAGAATCTAGATTTTTTTAAATTTTTATTTTATTATTTTGTGTGTGTGTTGTGTGTACCGTCCAATCAGATCTGACTGGTACAGGAGGCGACTGTTCCTCCTTCTCCAGCAGAGCATCTGGTGGATTTGAACCGTGCACCTCTGGGATTGCATAGAATCTACATTTTAACACAATCTATAGCAGATACCTTGGAGGCAAGGATTCTGAAGCTTTGTCTGACATATTTTTGACATGCTGTAAGGAGGGACTAGTTCTTGGAGAGAGACGTCATGCATGGGAGGGTGGAGGGACAGTAAAAGGGAGGAAGATCCTCAATGAGATGGACTGATTCAGTGACTGGAGTATTGGGGGTCAGTGTGTCAGAGAAGTAAGATTGGCACAGGATAGAGCAGGGTTTAGGGTCGCTATGAGTTGCAGGTGACTCGACGGCACATAACAATAGCAAATATCAATGTTCACACATAAGAATCATCTGACAGTGAATGAATGAAAACCCCAAATCTCTGTAAATGTTCATTAAAACTAATAAAATTTAATAATTTTTTAAAAAAAGAATCATCTGGAAGTTTTTAAGAATCACATGCAAAAGAATCAAATGCAAATCCTGATTCAGTGTATCTGGGATGGGAATGCAAATTCTCAAAAGAAAAGTGAGGGAGAATGAGCCAGTTTGAAGCACTATACTTAAAAGATCCAGCCTGGCTTCTTTTTGGTTTGTTTTATGTTGATTGGAAAATGTCTTTATTTCAGCTTTTTCTTCCTTTTTCTTGGGTGGTAAAAAAAAAAATGAGAACAAAATATTTGCCATTTCAATAATTTTTACATTTAGGATTCAATGGAATTATTTATGTTCGTCATATTGTGCTTTACCAGTATCGTTTTTAAAATTTTCACCACCTCTAACAAACTCAGTATCTCCAAACAATATCACCCCATTTTATCCCTTCCACACATTATGTCCTTCTCCAGGGACCAGCCCTTCCTGATAACATGCCCAAAGTATGTGAAACACAATGTCATCCTTGCCTCTAAGGAGCACTCTAGCTTCACTTCCTCCTCTAAGACAGATTTTGGCAGTCTGTGGTACATTCTTGGGAGAAAGATGGGCAGTTTTCTTCGGAGAGATTTACAACTCTGAAAACCTGCTGGAAGGTCAGCTATGATTCATGGTTCTGAAACCATGGCAATAAATTCGACGGTATACTCAATACTCATCAATATCACAATTCAAAGGCATTGATTTTTCTTTCATGCTATTTATTCATTGTCCAACTTTCACATGTATACGAAACAATTGAAAATACCATGGTTTGGATCAGGTGCATCTTAGTCTTTAAACAGACATCCTTGCTTTTTAGCATTTTAAAGAAGTGTCCAATACAACATATCTTTTGATTTTTTTTTTTACTGTTGCCACCATAGATGTTAACTGAAGAGCTCAGTAAAATGAAATCGTTGACAACTTCAGTCTTTTCTCCATTTCTCATATTGCCTATGGTCTAGTTGGAAGGATTTTTGTTTTCTGATTATTAATCTAGGGCAAACTATGTGCACCACTGAGGGTCCTTCTCAATGCGTAAACTTAA
Organism: Elephantulus edwardii; assembly: GCF_000299155.1. Lineage (NCBI taxonomy): Eukaryota > Metazoa > Chordata > Mammalia > Macroscelidea > Macroscelididae > Elephantulus > Elephantulus edwardii. The sequence goes on from NW_006399765.1 coordinate 6,703,379, forward strand.
CCAACTTCCAGTTGATTTCGACTCACGGCGGCTATTAAACAGCATATGGCAGAGCCGATCCTGAGTTTCTTTTGAAAGCTGTAAAATTGTGCGTCTGCGGAAAGAGAGATGGCTAGTGGTTTCGGACCTTTCAGTTAATAGCCCAAGGCTTGAACAGCTAGAGAGGCACCACTTTTGGGTTAGCCGAGCAACTCCCTCAGACTACACCACCAGGCTCGAATTTAACCAATCAAGGTGAGAATGATGCCTCAGGTAGACCCATCCTCACCGCAGCCTGTCTAATCCTGGCCTAGGCAATGAGGGGAGTGCAAGCACGTGGTTCCTTGGAAGTTTAAAAAAAAACAACACCCTAAAACTACCACCAACCCCCAACAAAAACCTAGAGCTGCTTCAATTCTTGGGGATCCTTGGGCCCCGCCCCCAACCTACTTAAGGATCATCTTCAGGCCTCGCCCACCTCAAGTACCACTCACTCGATCCCCTTTTAGGTCATGCCTCCTTCCGGCTCCTCCCCAGAGGGGCTGCTATTGGTCCCCCACGTTCCTGTTCTGCTTCCGGGCCCGCCTCCCAGCCCACTTCAATCTTTCCTCTGTCTGGGCTTCCCTTCAGCTTCACCTCACCCCCGCCCCTCTTAAAGACCTTTCCTCCTTCCAACCCCACCCGGGCTTCCGTTTCTCCGCGGCCTTCACTACCTGTCTCGGCGCTTGGTAGGGTATTATCACGGTTTTAGCCCCGCCCCGCGCCGCCATGGGCTCCATACGGATTTAAGCG
>NW_006399765.1:6704249-6715419 GCF_000299155.1 Elephantulus edwardii
CCAGGCCCCGCCCAGGCCCCGCCTTCCTCCTCTCCTCTCCGACGCTCTGGATCTTTCCAAAGACGGGCTGAAGGGGTGGGGAAAGGCCAGGCTCTGGGAGAGTCGGGCTGTATGTAGGTGGTGCTGCGTACTCCTCGTGCTAATGCCATTCAAGTCCTTTGTAGGCGACGTGGGCAGGGAAGAAGACCGACCCAGGGCTAAGGCCCGAGTGCGCGGCGGAGCTGAGGGAAGAAGCCTTTCTAGGTGCTCCCACCCCCGCTCACCGTAGTGGTGCCGGCCGAGGGAAGGACTCGCGGCTGCGGGGGTAGCACCACAGGCAGTGCGGCGGGGCGCGCCAGCAGCGCGAGCGTAGGGCGGGCTGAGTGGGAAGAAGCTGAGGGGGCGGTAGCGGTGGCAGTGGCGACTCCCGAGCGTGTGCTCAGCCTCCTGAAGCTGCGGCCGGGGCCGCCTTCCTTCCTCTCCCCCTCCCATCCTTCCGCCTCTGAGTGCGGCGGCACCGCCTCCTTCCGAGTCTCGCGGCTTCCTCCAGACCTCTGAGCGCGGGTGAGTGGGGCCGGCGGGCGTCTTTTCTCGGATGCGGGAAAGGGAGTCCTTGTTCCTTTCCGCCGCCTACCTCTTCTGGCCGGCCGCTGCCTATTTTTAGAAACTCTTCTTCTAACAGTTGAGGGAGTCCCGAGAGCCCGAGGAACCCCAGGCCTTCTCTCCCTACCCCCGACCCGCCTCCGGGGCCGTCCTCGCTCGCTGGTCCACTCCTGCTCGTCCTCGTGTCCCTTCGGCTTCCTCCTCGCGGGCCGCGCTTGGGCCAGGAGTTGGCGAGGTGGGCCCGCGCCCGCTCGGAAGTTGGAGTCTTTTGTGCTTGCGCCCCGCCCCGCCCGGCGACGGGAGGAGGGAGGGGAGCCGAGGCTGCGCCGGGGAGGCCTTGGGCGGGCTGGGCTGGGCTCTGGCCCGGGCCTCTGGCCTCTTCCGGTTCTCCCTCTCAGGCTGGGTCTGCAGGGTCCCTTGAGGCATATGAAATTGGTCCTGGCTTGCTCACCACGGGCCCGAGAGCCTTAGCTTCCACCTGTGCTCGTTGTACACCTCGGGCTTGGAGACGAACAACAACAGGCCTTCCAGCTGGGGCCGTGCACGCACGGCTTTATTATGCAGCCCCATTCGAGATACAACCTCGGTTTGCCCCTCCGTGCAATTGGGAATAGAGTGAATCTTGCAGCTCAGGTTGTTTGTGAATTCAGTAGGGGGAATGCATATGTAAGCGAAGTGTTAGTACCAACAGGTACCCTTTAATGATGCTTGACCAATGCCAGACCGTTGGCCAAGTTTAAGCATTGTTTCATTAAATGCTAACAACAGCCGCCTTAGTTTGCCCCCATTTTAGAGAAGCAGAAAACGAGGCAAGTTAATTTGCTTCTAACTACACAATAACTACAGGAGTGCAAGGCCGTTCTTTATTTCCTCATGTGAGAATGTGTAGTCCCTTTGTGCAGAGGGAATTTTTTACTCTGTCACAACATTAGAGGCATAACTAGGTTCTCTCTTTCTCTTGGACCAGTGTCCACTGTACTTGGCACGAAATTCTGTTTTCGACCTACCAGAAGCTCTGAATGAGGATGTTAGGATGAATTTCTTGCTCCTGTTGCAGCCATAAATTGATGATTATAGGGGACTCCAGATCTCAAGCATTAACTGCAGTCGCTGGGGCTTTGGCTCAAGTAAGGCTTAAGTCTTTATAAATAGTGAGATGTAGCTTTTATTGAATGTGGTCTGCTCCCCTATTAATCTGTTAAACGGTGAATATCCAAAGTTTAGAGGGAGAAAGAAAGATTCAGGAATCTGGGGCTTGGGGGCAAGTGGAGGTTTTAAGTCATCTGATTCAACTCCCTGTCTTCAACTAGGGTTTTATTACTCTTTATTTTCAGATAAGGTTCAGTGAACTAAAATTAACTTTGAGAAGGGCTCCTATTTTCCAGTGTTTAATCCTGGGTATGGGGAGTCTGTGAAAATTAAGGGACTTCCAGGGCCAAGTCTGGGGGATCTCTTTGAAGGGAGCCATACCCTGATGTTTGCATTACTCCTTTGGCATCTTATAGGTTGATGAGGTACTCTTCCCTCAAATAGGTATAGGACTCATGTAGGAGCTGGAAGAGATTCTCTAAGTGATCTTGTACAACTTAATTATATCCGCTTAGAAAGTGGAAGTAGTCTAAATTCACAGATGGCCTTAGTGACAGAATTTAAACTAGATACCTCAGACTAAGAATTTTTACTTTTGCCATATCATGAAAGAGCATGAAACCACTTACCAGGCCTTAAGACCAAGGAATCCTGAGTAAATAGAAATTCTTGGGAAATTGTACCGTTCCGACTACTTTACAGGCCTCAGCTTGAGCATTAAAAGGAAAGCTAGGTTTTGCACAGGTACCAGTTCTCCTAAGTGGCTGGCTTTATTTCCCAGTACTTTATTTTTGGTTTATAGCACTCATCTGTAACGATCTGATTTCACGTCTAATCCATTTCTGTAAAGGAGTTCAAGGAGCTGTTTATACAGTCATGCTCTGCGTGCTTAACAACAGTTAAGGCAGTGCTTGAGTGCATACGTGCCAGTGGCCCCAGCCTCCTCCCAAAGCCTATGCATATTAAAAATTCAACATCCACAACAATGGTTTGTAATAACAAATGAGTGTTTGCAACTTTTGCTCATCATACTGTATTTAAAGATGTTTCAGCATATCTTTGTTTCTTTTTTTTTTTTTTTTAACCAATAGAAAGCTATCCTATATACTAAGAGGAACATTTTACTAACTGAAGTTTGGAACTGTACTGAACTGTTCTGACATATATTGTAATCCCTTGTCAGCATATCTAATACAGTATCTATACATTATCTAAATCATGTACATCTTAGAGAACTAATATGGAATGTATCTTGAGATTAAGCAAGGCTAGGGCATTTACCATAGTTCACAGGATTAAGTGTTGGAGGCAGGGCACCTCTTGGACAGAGATTTGACTTAACATTATGAGCTACTAATCGTGGGCTGTGAGAGTTGCTAGTAATAATTCTAGCTAACATTACTTAAAGCATTTGGATGTTTGGTGGCCTAAAAGATAGGGAGGGAGATGTGCTTCCAACCCAAAGGCATGTAGATCAAATCTACCAACAGCTCTGTGGGAGATAGATGAGCAGTCTCTTCTTGTGACATTTTTAACTTCAGAAAATCTGCTGGAGCATCATATCATCTCTGAGTGGGTTCCTGCTCTAATGAGTTGAGTTGCTGTGTACCAGGCATTTTTCCGACGACTTTCTGTGGAGTATCTAATTTAATCTTCAGGCAATAGTAGAATGAATTAGGAACTGTTATTATCCCTGCTTTACAGAAGAAGAAATAGGCTTTCAGGGGTTTTGTGGCTTTCTCAGGGCCATGTAATTGCCATCTGGCAAAGCCAGGTTTAACTGCAGACAATATAACTTTAAAGCTGACACTTTGAGTACTTTCCTTAACCTCAGGGTACTCTGTAAATTAAAAATGATTATTAGTTTTCATTTATAGGGTGTGGCATCTAGGCCCTGAGCAGGTAATGAGGTCTGATTGTACCTCTCGTTAAGCTTCCTCTCCTTTGTTTCTTCTTCACTGAAGCCTCTGTGTGTGAGAGAGAGAGAGAGAGAGAGAGAGGGTGTGTGTGTGTGTGTGTGTGTGAGAGAGAGAGAGAGAGAGAAAAAAAAAGAGAGAAAGAATTTCTTGGTCCTTAAAGAATCTGTTAGCCCTTTCTGTATCTTCGCAAGGAACCTCTTACTCTGGAAATAGAATTCAGATGGCTTCCACTCTCACCTTATTTGCACATGTCTTTCTAATTATCCAGGGTTTGGGCATAAGGGGCTGCAATGGTTGCAGTGCTATGACAGCAGTTTGGAAAAAAAATTACTCAGGACGATTAAGTTGATTACCTTTATGAAATGCTCCTTCTCTGTGTCTCCCCACCCTTCCCCTTTTTGTAACGACAAATAGAAAGGATTAGCTTTTGGGTTTCTAGATGTTTGTGGATCCTTGCTGCTTGCAGATGTTGAAGATCGAATTAGATGCTGCATTTAGCCTTGAAAATTCCTTTTGGTATGACTGTTTATGTGTCTATTTGTTAGTCATGGGGTTTGTACGTTTGTGATGAGTGGTTGGAATTTTGTTCTGATTCTAATAGATACTGGAGTGAGAGTACTCCATAGGTAGTAGACAAAAGATCTCATCCATGTTGCTCTTTTCTTAAAGACTTAATTGCCCAACGTTGCCTACATATTTGGCAAACTCCTGAATGTGATCAATGAGATCAATGTGTTGAATTGTTTATTAGCTAGACTCTTTGAATAGCCTTGGGCAAGTTACCAGAAGGGGCCAGTCCCTGGGGAAAGACAGCATGCTTGGTAAAAAGTAGAAGGTTTGCTAAAAAGAAGACTCTCAACAAGGTTGTGATTAATATGGCTGAAACAAGCACAGCAGAAAATGAGGATTGTGCAGAATCAGGTAGTGTTTTGCTCTGTTGTACATAGGGTTGCTATGAGTTGGAACTTTGTCATTAATATCTAACACTAACAACAGAGTCCTTGAGCCTGACATCTTTCCAACATTTCTATTGGATACCTATTGAGATTCTATTTCATTGATCACTTTGTTATTGGAAAGATTTGCACTCAATAAACAACAAGCTGCTGCTGTGTACCAGACATGGTATTAGGCTTGGGTACTTATTCTTGGACATCAGGTATGTATAGCTTATTGAGGAGACAGGTAAGGAACTAGAAATGTGACAGGAACAAGCACCTTGTGAGCACAGAGGAATAACAATGAACCTAACCTTGGAAGATCAGGGAAAGAGTCCTTGGAGGAGAATATAGAAAAGCCTGGAACCAAGGAAAAAAAAAAAATAGATAAAAGCCAATGTGGGTTAAAGGACCTAGACTTACTTAAGGTATCCTTTGCTCTTGGCTCAGGCAAAATACCCACTGGAGTAATGTACCTCCTGGCCACATCTGCAAGTGTATACTGGCAAAAGGAAGCTGGAAAGGTTGATACTATTTTTTTTAATTATTATTTTATTATTTTTGTGTGAGTGTACTGTCAAATCAGATCTGACTGGTACAGGAGGAGATTGTCCCTCCTTCCCCGGTAGAGCATCTGGTGGATTCGAATCTTGTGCCTCTGGGATTGTAGTTGCAGCTCCTTGCCACTAGGCCACCAGAGCTCCCCTGAAAGGTTGATAATATTTTTAAAAATTCAAAGCTTACTCCTCTGGAGTTGTTTCTGACTCCTAGTGGCCCTCCATCGGGTTTCTGAGTTTGTAAATCTTTATAGGAGGAGACGGTCCTTTTTTCTGCGGAGTGACTAGAGAGTTTGAACTTAAGACTTTTTGGTTATCAGCCCCAGCACATTATGCACTATACCACCTGAGCTCCTAAAGCTAGACTTATATAGAATGATCTAGCTGATCAGGAAAGACTGCTCCTTGAAAGTCCATGAATACTACGAACTGTGGAGATTCTTGGTTGGTGAGAACATCTACTCTTTTGATAAAATTTTATTTTATTAATGTTAATGAACATTTACAGAGATGAGAACATCTACTCTTGAGAGATTAATGCATCCCTTGAGACATGGGGGGGTCTGTATTACTTAGAAATCCTTCTATACTAGGAAACTCTTCCAGACTTGTCCTTTGTGTCATTTTGTGTTTGGATATAAGAAGTTTGTAATAGTAAGCATGGTATGCTCTTTGATTTAAAAATTCTTTGATTAGATCCTGCAAATCATCAAACCCAAAGGGGCAGTTGGAGCCAGCCCATGGGTCAGAATGTAAGTTTGTCATCCCATCCAAAAGGACAGTAGTGGAAAATCAACCTGGAATTTGCAACCAAGAAGATCAGAAGGGATATCATGTGACCTCCCCAAACTTGAAGTTGCCTCTTTGACAGTTTAAATGGTGTTGGTCTTAACTTTTGAGTTCTGGCTTATCTTTGGTGACAAGGATCACAGAGCAAGTGCTGTGGGGAGTAGAGAAGTGAGATTGTGAGGTTTGGCTCAATCTCTACATTTGGGTGTCGATCATGATGATCTTTATTTCGAAGCAAGAAAAGAAGAGACTGGGAGATTTGGAGGAGGCAGACTATTGTAGTACAGAATCAGCAAGTTGAGAGGGAATGATTTTTTTGGCCACTCTCTAGGTGACTTTTTGATCATTTGCCATAGTTGCCAGATAAGGATATTAGTGTGGAACCAAAAACCATATTATGTTGTTGAGCTGATTTTGACTCATATTGACACTTTAAGACAGTTCTATAAGCTAAGAGTCTTGGTGGCATAGTGTGTAATGTATTGAGTTGCTGGTTGAAAAGGCCGTTTGTTCAAATCCACCTTGAGGGAAAAATGAGCCATCCCTTGTAAAGATTTATAGCATCAGAAAACTGATGGATGGTTGCTATGAACCATAATCAAGAGGAAGGGACTGCATAGATAGTGAATATAATCTTTAAAGAAGCAGACTGCCATATCTTCTTCGCCAGAGCTGCTGGTAGGTTTAGACAACTGACCTTTTGGTAAGCAGCTGGGTGCTTTAAGCACTGTACCACAAGGCCTCTGTTGTCTAAACCTCTAGCATGTATAGATTCATTTCTCACCCCCCCCCCCCAATCAGTACTCTGAGAGGTAGACTCTGTTATTATTCCCATTCCATTGGATAGAAAGGAGGAGACCTAGAGGTTAAATAAATTTCTCATGGTTCCTGGATGGAACATAAAGCATAAAGTGTGTAAGAAGTGACAAGATATGAGACCAGCAGGGTAGGCAGCAAGTCATGAAAAGGGCTTATTGCCTTGTTGAGGAGTTTGGACTTTATCCCCAAGATGTGTGGCCTGTGGTCCTAGCTTCCTTTTAGAATGTTGTCTAGCTGCCATTGGGGGAGTGGATTGGAGAACAAGCACATCACAGCCAGAAGACTATTGATGTAATGCAGGCAAGAGGTGATGCTATTTCAAATTAAGGGTGGGGGAGGGGAGTGTATTTATAGACAGTGAAATTAAAAGGATAAAACCAGACATTGTTGGTGTGGAGGGTAAGGAAGGAATGAAGGATAGTATCGAGATTTCTGCATGATGAAATTATATGGATGAGATGGGGACTTAGGAGAAAGAACATACATAAGAGGGAAAAGGATTCATTACATTTCATGCAGTCTTCCTACATTTGCTTTCATTTACCTTATAGTTACTGATTTTGGCTCTCCTTGTTAGATCTGGAGCAGGGAAGAAATACGCATATGAGAAAGTATGGCACACAAATCTGAAACTGTTCTGGCTAAACTGTATGATGTAAAAGCGAGTTTTAAAAAGAAAGCTGTACTCTGGTGGCCTAGTGGCAAGAAGCTGCACTACAATCCTAAAGGTGTGTGATTCAAATCCACCAGAGGCTCTGCTGGAGAAGGAGGGGCAATCTCCTTCTGTGCCAGTCAGATCAGATTTGACGTTACAAAATAAGAAAAGGAAAAAAAGGGAGGCAGTACTAGATCTTAGATATGTGGGCCCTGCACAACCCCAAAGACTGCTTAAAGTTGAGCCAAGAAAAATTTGTTTTCTGTGAACAGTGTCTTTTGGTGCTGCCCTCTGCATGTACCAGTGTATCCGTCTTTCAGGCTGACTTAACGTCTTTGCTAGGTACTCACTGAGAAGATAAAAATGAGTAAAGCATAACTCAAGGAGCAGAGTATATTCCAGAAGTGCCCCAGATCTCATTAGCTGGCTACAGTGGTGGGATGGTAGATGATGGGATGGGGCAGAGCAGAGTGGGAGAGAATCAGGAGGAATTTTTGTTGGTTGGACATGAGTAGAGAGATCCTGTTCTGTGCTGTAGTCTTTTAGTCAGGTGGCAATAGTCCAGACCATCTTTTCATTTGAATAACAAAGGGAAATAATAACAGAATGACACCATCAGAATCCCTTCTAGCAAAAACATTTTTTTCTAGATGATGATTAGGGAGCTCTGGTGTAGTCTGTAGAAAGTTGCACTGCTAACCCAGTAGCCCTGCTTTTCTACAGTTCAAATCTACTACCTGCTTGCAGGAGAAAGGTGGTAGTCTTTTTCCATGCGAAACCTGCTAGAGGGTCAGCTGTGAGTTAACAACTGACTCAACGACAATGAGAGAGATGATTTAAAGAGTACAGTTCTGGAGTCAAAACCAAACCCAACCCACTGCTGTTGAGTCTGACTCATAACAGCCATCCAAGTCTTCCTAGGCTGTAACTCCTTAAGGGAGGAGACTCTACCACGTAGGAGTTGGTGGATTTGAACTGCTTTTTCATTAGCAGCCTTTCTTCCTTTTCATTTTCTCCTCCCTTTATTGTTTGGGCAATGACAGGGAGATAAAGTTAGAGATGGCAGGAGGGCTTCCACATGAATGTCTGTAAAACCTGGGTTTATTCAGTTTTAGCTTCATGTGTAAACTTAACTGAAGGAAAGAAGATGACAATAGTAATGTCAGTTTAAGGAGCCTGGGTGATACAGTGTATAAGTGCCCCACTGGTTATATACAGGTTGGAGGTTCAAGCTTATCTATTGAACATACCAGCAACTCTGGGAGAAAAATATGGAAATATGTTTATATACTTCAAAATATATGGGACAGTTCTATTCTGTCTTGTTGAATCACTGAGTTGGCATCAGTTCAACAGCAGTGCCAGTCTGCTTATCCTGTACGTAGCTATCCCTGGTATATTTAAGAAAATTTAAGATCAGTTACTGAAGTTTAGCTCACAGATCCATATAGGACTATTGAGGGAGGGACAGGGGAGTAAGTTGAAATTTTAGACGTAAGTTTGAAGATCATGTGGTCTAGTCCTATTTTTTGTAGGCTTGACCAAGCCCAAGTCTTTTCTAATGTTTAGTTTCCTCTTAAAATCTATGATCCTAAAGTTCTCTAAAAGTTCAAAAGATGAGGAAGGGAATGAATGAAAATGATTTGAGGTTAGGCCTGGTGATCTGTTGCTGAAAAGTCAAACCAAAAAAAATCCGATAATGTTCTACTCTGCATCCATGGGGATGCTGTAAGTACTCTGTATACATTGGAGTGCTGCGAGTTGAAATCAATTTGAGGGTAATGAACAAAATTATAGGGAATTCTAGAGGCAAGAAGCTGTGCTTCGGTCACAAAGGTGTGAATGCTGGTCCAAATCCACCAGCTGCTCTGTGGGAGAATGATGGGCAGTCTCTTCCCCGTGCAGTTTACTGCCTCTGAAAACTTGGTGGAGGCTCAGCTATACAAGTTGGTTCCAACTTGATGGCATACAGCAACAACGTTAACATTTCTTTTTCTCCAAAACCTTTCTACTTCCTTTAGAGTATAATGTCTTTCCGTTAACTTCATAAAGACCTTCATAGTGTACCTCCTGGGGAAAAAGAAGGAAGGATGGAAGTATTGTCTCTAGACTCTTACCTAGTCTGCATCTCCAGGAAAGCCCACTGTGTCTGGCTCTCCTTGCTGTGGTAGGATGGGCACTTGTAGCTAAATATCTGTTTCTTGTGATTTAGGCATATATATTGGGAGTGTTTCACTGACTAAAGTACCAATCTGACCATCATCCCAACACTTGCCAGTGCATATCCATTGTCGGAAACAGAATTCAGAGGCTTTTAATGCTTGCGAACTTACAGTAATGGTACTGACGTAATATTCCCTGGGATTTTCATCATCTTACCAAAACAGGAGAGTTGGACTAGATAATTTTAAATGATGTTTCTACCATTTAACTGTCGGTAAACCTCGTTTTATGGAAGTGACTTAAGAATTCATCTCTGTAAGGAGAAGGGACTTTGCTAGAGTGTCGAGACAGAGAATTAAAATCAGGCTTCACAGCTTTCTTTCAGGATATAAACACATTGATACTGCTTTTTAGAGAGGACAGATTGTTGAAAAATTGCTTTTGAGATGAATTTGTCAAATTACTGAATTCTGTTATAAACCTAGGCTGTAGTCCCATGGCACAAAAGTTGGAGTCCACAATTATATGAAATTTTATTTAAATACTTAGCACACTTTTAAAAACCATGTAATAAACGGGGAGGGGAGAAGAAACAAACCACTCTTGAGATTCTCTCACTTAGTTTTAGGTACTAAAACTGGAGGAGCACGAGATCAGAGACTTGCATTTCCTTAGAGTTTTAGACGTATGAGAGGTTAGATACACTTTCTGGGGTTACTTGGTCCTTGAAATGCCATCAGGAGAGACTGGAAAATTATGTTTGTCAGGGTAAGAATCATTGCCTTATTCCAAGTAAGTATTCTGTTTTTGAGAGCCAGATTTAGAAGCTTTTGGCCAGGTCTTTTATGTTCCCCCTCCCCTCCCATTTCAGAGGCATTTAACTGTCTCCTTTTTTTTTTTAAAGGATTTCAGTAAGCTCAGTTAAAGGTACAGTTTGTACAGTATCTGTTGATCTTTCTTTCTGGTTTCCTTTGTATTTCTTTGTGCTAGTGAAAGTAAGCCCAGCAGTGAATTTATAAGAGTTGTTTCCATAACTCATTATTTCCTTAGGTCTTGGTTTTCATTGTGGAAGTTATGATCATGCTGTAGTGAGGAGTTAAAACATTCGCTGTTCAGAGCTCAGGTGACTTAGTGGCAAGAAGCTGCGCTGCAATCTCTAAGGCACACAGTTCGAGGCAACCAGCTGCTCCACGTGAGAAGGCTGGGCAATTTTCTTCCTGGAGATTAACTGCTTCTGAGGGTCTGCTGGAGGGTCAGCTATGGGTTGGTTCCTTCTCTATGGTACACGAACAACATTGCATAGAAATAAGATGTTTACTGCTCTGTTGAATTTTGCTATTCTTACTGGGGTAAGAGGATCTCTCATAGTTTTGATTTGCATCTCTCTTAAGAGTTAGGGATTTTGAACACTTCTTCATATGTTTGTTCGCCATCTGACTGTCTTCTTTGGTGAAGTGTCTGTTCATATCCTGTGCCCATTTTTCAGTTGGGTTGTTTTACCTTTATCTTGTTGTAGTACTTGAGTATTCTGTAAATTCTATATATCAGACGTGTCATTGACAAATATTTTTTCCCAGTCTGTGGCTTCCCTTTTTACCCTGTTGGAGAAGTTTTTGGATGTGCAAAGGGATTTGATTCTTAAAAGGTCCCATTCATCTA
>NW_006399765.1:6723840-6724506 GCF_000299155.1 Elephantulus edwardii
GAAACCTATACTTGGACCAAGAGGCAGTAGTCAGAACAGAGCAGGGCAACACTGCATGGTTCAAAATTGCAATCAGATCTAAGTACCAATTACTAAAACCAAAGATAAACACATTGAGGATTTCTACTGTTTTTTGCAGTCTGAAATTTGATCGACCATGCAGGCAAGATATATTAATAATGATTGGTGACTGAATGCCAAAGTTGGAAATAAAGGACTGGTTGTTGAAAAATGTGCCTGTGGTGACAGACATATATCTGGAGATTGAATGGTGGAGTTAAAAAAAATCTATGCATGTGGACCTCAGTTAATGGAGTACACAGGAATCAGATTGATAATATTTATGGAAAGAGTTGATGGAGAAACTCAAGATTAGACCACAGACTGCAACAGACCATTTTTTATACACACACATGATCTTTCTTATTTCAACCTTACATGTGTTCTGCTGATCCACCTCATTCAGATAGGCTATGGTCATGGGAGGTTAAGCAAGAAATATGCCCATGATGATACTGCTAGTAAATGAAATTGCCAGAATTTGGACTGAAACAATTTCTTGTAATTTTTAATGTATAAAATTTCAAACATACAAAAGTATAATAGTTTTTTTTCCTATAATTATATTTTATTAATTTTCATAAACATTTACAGAGATTTTGGGCT
>NW_006399765.1:6724606-6731376 GCF_000299155.1 Elephantulus edwardii
CAAGGAGTTGGAAACAACCTAAGTGCCCATCAACAAACGAATGGATAGAGAAGCTGTGGTATATTCACACAATGGACTACTACGCTGCATTGAAAAACAGGGAAAATGGGTGACTGTGGAGGACATTATGCTGAATTAAGTATCTCTGTCACAAAAGGACGAATACTGCATGGTGCCACTGTTGTGAACAGGACTGACCTCGGGGTTGGGGGGAGAGTGAGAAAGATGGGTTCAATAATGTATACTGCATTGAAACAGATGAGGGAGAAAACTGTTTAAAAGGGATATGTGATTAGATATTTTTGTCATGATGGGAGTCCAGTGCGAAAGCTGCCTAATGGAGTGGACCTGGGGGAGGGATTGGAAAACAATGAAAGAATTTTACTTTTTCAAGAGGTTAGTAGTCTACTGGAGTGGGGGTGGTGGTTGGGAGGGGAGAAAAGTGCAACAATGAATGAATGGAATTAAAAAAAAAAGAAAAGCGAACTCATGAAAGAAATATACAAAATGGGTGATCCTGGAGGACATTATGCTATCTCAGTCACAAAAGGACAAAACACTGCATAGTGCCACTGTAAAACTGGACTGACATCGGGGTTGGGGAGAACCTAAGAAAAGAGGGGGAGTAATGTATACTGCATTGAAACAGATGAGGGAGAGAACTGTTTAAAAGGAATATAGGATTAGGTATTTTTTTCATGACAAGATTCCAGAAAAAGAAATGCATAGTAAAGTGGACTGTGGACTTGGGAGGAATTGTATAACAATGAGATATTTTTTTTTCCTTTTCAAAGAGAAAAACTAATTGGGGGGAGGGGTGGGCAGGGAGGAAAATGTGCAACAATGAGTGAATGGGGGGAAATTAAATGGAAAGAATATGCTGTAAAAAAAGATATGTTGCATTAAAAATCATTAATAAAAAAAGATGTTTAAGAATAAAAAAAATTTCATTCTTAAAAAAAATCCCAAAAATCCCCACCACATTCCTTGCTCATGTAAAACCATTTTAAGGGTGTAGGATTTTGTTGTTCTGGATAGCTCTAAGATTTCCGTATGCTGTTACTATAATAATGATAGCTGTGCCTGATCATTTGAATGTAAGAATAACATCTCTTTAGACCTTGAACATTTACCCTAAATTGATTTCCACACTGATGAAAATACATTTCTACCAAAATAATAGTCTTGGGTAGAGTTTCTATGATAAGCATGTTACCTAGCTGCCATAATATGATTAGGTATACTTGGAAGTTCAGTGGGTGCTTTTTTTCCCCCCTCTAAGTGCATCTGCTTATTTCATTAATTTTGAGTCCGTACTTCACTGTCCAGATGATTAAAACCTTGCTTGCTGAAAGTGAGGAAGACTTGAGAATCATTTGTTACAGAAGACTATAATCTTCAATATAGATTGCATCTCAGCATCAAGTATACAAAAATCCTCACCACTGGACTGATTAGCAAAAGCATGTAGATGGAGAAAAGATTGAAGTTACAAAGGATTTTCAGGTTATCTCACTTAGATCCACAAGCAACACCCTTGGTATCAGCGGTCAGGAGATAGGCATTGCATTGGGCAAGTCTGCTGTCAAGGACTTCTCCAAATTATAAAGGAGCAGTGATGTCCATTTGAAGGCTAAGGTGCACCAATTCCGGCCAGGATATTTTCAGTTGCTTGCTACACAATTGAAAAATAGACAGTGTGTAAGGATGACAGAAGAATAATTGTGCTTTGGCGTTGGAGAAGAATATCTCATTGACTGTCAGAAGAATAAACAAGTATGTCTTGGAGAAAGTGCAACTGGAGTGCTCCTTGGAGGCAAAGATCACAAAGCTTCATCTCACATGCTTTTGGGTATGTTGCCTGGGGAGACTATTCCTTGGGGGGTGACATCATGCTTGGAAAGGTGGAGGATCAGAGAAAGAAGATCCTTGACCAGATGGTTTGACACAGTGACTGCAATGGTGGACTCAAGTGTGTCAGAGATGATGAGGATGACACAGGATAGGATGGAGGAGTGGCGATCTGTTGATCATAGGGTTTCAGTGAGTCATACTTGACTCAGTGGAACCTACCAACCACAACTATGAGTAAAGGAACTTTGGTTGCAAAGTTGTTAAAAGCACTTTGCTGTGAGCATTTTTAAACCACCAGTGATCCACAGAGGAAACATGTTTATGCAAAGATTTGCAGTTGGAAACCATATGGGGCAGTTCTAGTCTTTTCTGTCATTGTAATCAAACTCAGTGGCAGTAGATGTGATTTTTGTTTGTTTGGTTTTACCCTGTGTTCTGCCCCCAGATTACTTTCTGTCTTGTAAGGGAAACAGATATGTAAAACATCTTAACAGCTTCCCATTCTTGCTGTCCTGATGTAGAAGGCAAGGAGACTTACTTGAATATCTGATTTCCAGAATCTAGATTGGTTTTTTACTCTCCTTCTGTTTTGCCTATTAGCTAGATAGTATTGCTCAGGTGCCCAACACTCTGTGTATAGCAAAGTCAAGAGTATCAGGGTAGGAGACAACACTGCCCTTCAGATTTTTGTATGTTCTGACACCTGTTGAGTGCCTTAAATATTCTCCTCACATCAGTTCTCTGGCTGGCTTCCAGAATGATTTGGTATTGTCTCACTTTTTCCTTTAGGAATGAAGGAAATTACATTTCATTTTTAATTCTTTTAAATTGTATTATACTGAGTTTCAAAATAGGAAAGTTATTTTATTTGTAAGTGGAATTATTTCAGGTGTAGTTTCTGGCTGTTGATCAATTTGAGACTTACTGTGATTAAATTGTGGTTCTTGAAATCCATTGTCCCTGCTTTTGTTAGCCATTTTCAACACCGAGCAGTCCTGATCTTGATGAATTCTTTATCTCCCTTACTCGAAAAAGTGAAATGCCACTTGGGGTGATTTGTTGTCTTCATGATTTCTCCTAGGAAGATCTTCTAGGAACTAGAAGTCATCAGTCCTTGAAGATTGGGAATAAGATTGAAATAGATAGACCAGACTCTGGAGTCCTAAGTACTTATTTGGTGCTATGAAGGATATAAAAGTGAAACACACACACTGTGTTGTGTTTAGAAATTTTAATTTTTCACATTTTATTGTTACTCATGGGAAAGTTTCTGAATAAAGCTAGTTTCTCATTCAACAATTTGGATATAGATTGTTTTGTGACTTTTGGTTATAATCTTAATATGTCAGCAGTCTCCCAACCTCTCCCCTGGGTTCTTGTTCTTATTCACCCAGCTTTCCTGTTGCTTCAGGCCTTCTCAGTTTTGGTTTTGAGTAAATGCTGCCTGCGTTCTTGTATAGGTTAAGTATTCTGAGGACCATGTCTTTATAGGTATTACTGTTAGAGGCCCTTAGGTGGTCTCCTGAAATTAGTTCCTTTCTGATTCTGAAGGAGTTCCACAAGTGTAGCAGACTACTAAGTCTGGTCAAGCACATTCCTGCCTTCATGGATTGTGCAGTCTCTTTGGAGAGATAAGATAAAATAATAAAGATGTGGCAGGTAGGGAGATTTGGCACAGAGAGCTTGGCTTAGTAGATTTTTATTTATTACTTTTATACTTTAGCACCAGTAAGATTAAGTAAACTGGAGTGGGGTTAATATTTTATATCTTGTCTTCACAATGTTTTTAGAAATTATCTAATGTTCCTTAAAAGTGCATTGCAAAGCTAGATGATTATTTATATGAAAATTGCTGAGTAATTTGTTAACACTGTTAGGTGAGATTTCTTGAGGTGGAGTGACCAGGTAAACTTTAAGGCAAAAGCTATCTGATTTAGCCTTTAGGATTGGGAGAAAGAATGAGGAAAATGTTTAGATAGGGACAATGACCGCATAAAAGACTGAGGCAGAGCTGTTTAGGATGAAACAGTAGGTAGTGAGTGTTCCCCAGCCGCATACCCAGAGTCATAGAGTAGGTGTACGTTTGGCTGTAGTAGTTACTCCCAGACATTTTTCAAAGGATGTCAGTTCACACACTTAGCATCAGTGTCTGAGAGAATTCCTCTTTATATCCTTTTCGACATTTAGATTCCATCGTCCTCTCACTTTATCATCTTATTTTTTTTTTTTTTATTTTGAGCTATTCTGGTTAGTATGTAGTTATAGATAGATTTCAAGAACTTTACTATAAACCATCAAGTATCAAGTATATAATAGAGATGAAGTAGTTGGGTTATTCATAGAAGGGAGAGATTGTTTGCTTTGTGAGTCAGAAGGGAAAAAAGAGAATGTATGTGTAGGCTTGTGGTTGGTGTCCAGGGAACATTTATAGAGGTAACTTAAAACATTTTATTATGAGTTGAAGGAAAGTTTACAAATCAGACTAGTTTTTCAGTCATTTGTATATTTTTGTTTTATTATAATTGACTTACATAATTACTTATAGTAACAGATCAGCTCCTTACTGTCTGTGGCCTTTTTCTTTACCCAGCTGATCTGTTTTGTTAATTTTTGCTCTTCTCTCCCTCCTTTCTTATCCCTGGCAACCATCTAAAAATGATTATATCTATGTTTAAAACTTTCTTTCACTTTTTCTAATAGTGCTCTTAAACAAGAATTGTCCTTTGGTGTCCCGACAGGCCACTCAACATAATTTTCTCTGGATTCATCCATGTTATGCAGTATTTTTTAGAATTCTTTATCGTTCTTTAGTGTTGGAAGAGTTAACTTTTTATCTGGGCCTTGTAGAATAAGGATGGTGACCATACATTGTCTAGGACCATCCTAATTGCTAATCTTGTCCAGTTGTGCTTCTACATTGTGAAATGTGAATATTTCCATGTTTGGACTATAGACTACTTAAAAGCAACTCCCATATCTTTTTTCAGATTACTGTGCTTCCCTTTCCCTCAGCCCCTCTTTTTTTCAGAATTATGATCACAGGAGATTTAGACTGCAGAGGTGAAGAGAAGACATTCTGTGCAGCGGAAACAAGTTGAGTGGAGACACAGACCAGTGACCAGATTGAGTGGCATCCATATTTCTAATAAGCAGAGTGGGGAGGAGCTCTCCCATGTATTGGGGGTGGGTGATGCCTGCTTTCTCTCTGACCCGATGAAGAGAGCCATCTTCTTTTTTAAATTGGGTAGAAGATTGAGAATGACTTCCATGCCTGTAATTACATCATTCCTAGAAAGAAAATTAATCCAGCAAATAGTCATACTTGAAGTATATGGAAAGAGAATTTGTCTTTTAAAATAAAGGGTGAGGAAGGGCTACACTAAAACCTAAAGAGCTTTAGTTTCTTAGAGCTATCTATTACTTGTGTATTTGCTTAGGGGAAAGAAATTGCCATTTTTTGTCAGCTTTTATCTTGCCAGTAGAACCTAGTTGGGTGTTTATTTTTTTTTTTTTTAACTTTTAACAAATCACTTTGAAGGCTGGTATGAACATTGATCATATCTTGGAGCCTTTCTTCTTTGTTCTGTCAGCAAATATTAGAAAATGTACCTTAAATTACTTGGTTGGGGAAAATAAAGTGGCCCTGCCTGCTCCTGGAGAGCAGCACTTTCATATTAAGCTTTAGTCAGTTCCTGATCCTGTGTGAGGGCCTGGTGTGTTAAAGAGGAGTTAGGATATTGGAGCTACCACTGGGAGCATTCATTGGAAGGCGTCTAGGCTCTTTGTTGGGAAGACCAGTCAAGTATGTGATTTAAAACCTGGCCTGAGTTCTCAATCTAGCCATGCCTTTCACATTAATAATAATAATAAAAAAAATATTCAAATTAAACCCGCTACATACATCAGTTCTGACTGACAGCAACCCTGTAGGAATTGCCCCAGAGGGCTTCACAATCTGTACATCTTCATAGAAGCAGACTGCCTGACTTTTCTTCAGTGAGGTGGCTGGTAGATTTAAAGTACTGGCCTTTCATTTATAAACGAAATACTTAACTCATTGTGACATCAGGACTCCATTCATATTAATTTTAGCTTTGATAAATTGCTATTTGAAGAAGCTGTAACAGAACTGATATTTAGTGAAAGTTGCATGTGCTAAGCCCTTTAGCATTCACCGCTGTTGAGTTGATTGTGACTTATAGTAACTACTCTCCATTTGATTTCTAAACCTTTTTATCAATCAAAAAGGAGATTGCCTATCTTTTTTCCTTAGGATAACTGGTGGATTCCAGCTGTCAAATGTTTATTTGCAGCTTAGCACCAAGACTTGTGTGTGTGTGTGTGTGTGTGTGTGTGTATTTATTGTTCTTGTTAGGGGTTGGCAGGTAGACAACTACTCAGAGCAACAGAATCTGGCCCTGTCCTGTAACACCCTCACAGTCTGCTATTCTTGAGCCCCTTGTTACAGTCACTATGTCAGTGCGTCTTGTTGAGGATATCTTCTCTCAATTGCTGAACTTCCACCTTTCTCAGTATTTTTCCAACGACTGGCACCTCCTGACAACATACCCAAGGTATGTGGACGGAAATTTTACCATCCTTATTTCTAAGGAGCACCCTGGTTACATTTCCTTCAGGACAGATTTTATATTTTCATTGTTTCATATTACCTATATGCATACAAGGAAGACCAGTTAATACAGCTACTATTCAGATCTAAGTGTTGTTGTTGTTGTTGTGTGCCCTCGAGTCGTTTGCGACTCATAGCGACCCTATGCACAACAGCCCTAAACCCTGCTCTATCCTGTGCCAGTCTCATTGCCTCCGACACACCCATCCCGATTACCCCAGTCACTGAATCAATCCACCTCATAGAGGGTCTTCCCCTCCTGTGCCGTCCCTCCACTGCCCAGCAT
>NW_006399765.1:6733401-6743351 GCF_000299155.1 Elephantulus edwardii
GTTCCTTGTTTTTTAATGCAGCATGGTATTCCATTGTGCGAATATACCACAGCTTCTCTAGCCATTCGTTTGTTGATGGGCACTTAGGTTGTTTCCAACAAAAGTATAATAGTTAATGAAGCAAAATGAATCTATCATGCAGTTTCTATAGTTATCAATTCATGGCTAATCTTAATTTGTTCTATATCTCCTCATCCTGTGTTTTAAAAAATCTCAAACTACTTTTTTATCCTTAAATGTTTCATTATATATCTCTAAAACATTAATTATTAGAAAACAACCACAATGGTATAATCAGACCTTAAAAAATTTAACAGTTACTTAATGGTATAAAAATCCAGATAGTATTCAGATTCACAGTTATCTCACAAATGTTATAATTTAATTTTTAGTATTAAGAATTGACATAGGTCTACATATTGTAATTGACATTTTAAAAATCTTTCAATGTGTAAGTTCCCTTTTTGTTTTTTACCCTTGTAGTTTATTTGAGAAAGAAACTAGGTGGTTTTTCAAGTAGTTTTCTGTGCTGTGAATTTTGCTGCATGCGTCCCTGTTGTATATTTATCATGTTTCTCCTCATTTTCTGTAAATTGGGATTATACTTAGAGGACAGTATCTATTAATAATCTTCATGGTAACCCAGAAAAATCTAGATTTTTCTAGTTTACTGGAAACATACTGAGACAGATTGAATGATTTAGCTTAATATAGTAAGTCTAGATCTGAGCATAGATCTCCAAAGACATTTGCTCTTTCCATTTCATCTGTGCTTGGGCAGATAATTTTAAGTTCCCTGGGTCGTCTTGGTTCTTTTGATGATATGTACTGAGACCTTTTATAGAACTAGTGCCTGCTGTTTCCATGGTCATTTGAGTGCCTTCTGTGTGATGACATAGTATTTGATGTTGTGGATGATACTTATGAGTAAAATGTCTTGAATAAACTTAGGTGGAGACTATTAGGCTATACCCTCTTTTAGAAACTGCCCATTTTGTTCAAAGTGGGTTGTAGAATTTTTAATCCAAGAAGAGTTCTCTACGTCTTATTTTCCATGCCCCGCTACTCACTACTGTGAGAGACATCTTTTCCTCAAACTCATTTTTGTTCTGTGTCTTGTGTTTCTGCTCCTAAATCTAACTTGAGAGACCTCTAAGTAAACAGTTTTTCCAGCAATAAACCTTTCCTTCTTGGATAGAGCCACTGTTTTGGCAAAAGTATTACTGCCTTGATGGAAATGTGAGGGGATCTGAAGAGAAAATGATGGGATAATGGTGGGTTGAAGTTTGTTGAATTCCATCTTGATTTAGGGGAGAACATAAGTTTAACATTGTACTGTTAACTCTCAATGACATGTGCCTATAATAAGGGGACAAATTTGCTCTTTTTGCAAACAAAAAGAACCTTTGGTTTTGATAGCTAGGGAAAGAGTATTTAAACGGTATACCTTTTTTGAGGAACAAGGCCACAGAACTTAATTTTATTGACTGGCATAGATCATTAAATCAGGGTATGGAAGTGACAGATACCAATGGGTTCTAGGCTGACCAACCACTGTTATAGGTACTAAGGGTAATGGGATAAGGAGCTGTGCTGCTAATCCAAAGGAACGTGGTTTGAATCCACCAGCTGCTCTATGGGAGAGAGATGGGCAATCAACTTCCATGCAGTTTACTACCTCTGAAAACCCCCTGGAGGATTACATATTGGTTGGCTCTAACTTGATGCTGCATAGTAACAACAGAGTCAAGTGAGGAGAAGTAAGGTTCAGCGCATTTGTATTCCTGGAGTTCTTTGAATGTATTAAGTCTTTAATGTCTTCTTTAATTCTTTCTTTTGAAAAACAATTTTGCTAGTGAATCAAGCCAAAGATGACCATGGAAACCAGAAGATGTACTACATGGGGGGAATCTGCTGTCAGAGACTTCATGTAACTGGATACCTTTAAACAAGGATGTCAGTTTGATGACTAAGGCGTGCCTAACCCAAGCCATGGTATTTTCACTTGCTTCATAAACATATAAAAGTTGAACAGTAAATAAGGAAGATTGAAGAAGAATTTATACCTTTGAATTGAATAGCAGTGAAGAGTAATGAACATACCATGGGATGCCAGACAAATTTGTCTTGGAAAAAAGTGCAGCCATAATGCCTCTTAGAAGCAGAGATTGAGACTTTATCTCATATACTTGATTGGGTGTGTTTTAGGAGGGACTAGTCCTTGGAATTATGTTTTATTTATACATTATGCTTGGAAAAGTGGAGGGTTAGCAACCGAGAGGAGGGACCTCAGCAAGAGACAGTGACTACAACAATGGGCCAAAGCACAGCAGAGTTTGTGAGGCTGGCACAAGCCAAAATGTTCCAGTCTGTTGTACAAAGAATTGCTGTCAGAGTTGTCTTGATGGCACCTGACATAGCTGAGGATACTAGTGATCTAGGACCTTAGATAGCCTTTTGGAAGAACAGCTCTTCTGATAAAGGGTAGAAGTCCTTTGAGCATCACTTTCTTTTCCATGTGTATTTAGAGATCAAAAATTGCAAAATGGCCACAACTTTGTTCAGCCTGCATTCATGGTTGGTGGGATCTGTATTGTTTTTCCTTTCAATTTTAGTTAGACCAGAGCCTAGGGAAATTGGAGCAGCCTTATAGTTGGGTGTGAGTTCAGAGGCCCTGGTCTAAGGGCTGTGAGACTCACTGATTTCACCTTAGAACCTCAACAGGGGAAGATACTCAAATGGCCAACAGACACGTGAAGAAATGCTCTAAATCACTGTCAGTAAGAGAGTTGCAAATCAAAACTATAGTGATACCATCTCACTCGAGTAGCAGTGGCAAAGTTTAACACAACAGCAAGTAATACATGTTGGAGAGGATGTGGCAAGATAGGAATTCTTGTACATTGTTGGTGGGATTGTAAACTATTGGTACAACCATTCTGGAAAGCAGTTAGGAACTTCCTCAAAAAGCTGGACATAGAAATTCTGTATGACCCAGGTATTCCACTGCTTGGAATATACCCTGAGAAATGAGAACTGAGGCACAAACGGAGACTTGTACACCAGTGTTCATAGCAGTGTTATTCACCATCACAAGAACATGGAAATAGCCCAGATGTCCAACCACAATCGAGTGGATTGAGAAATTACGGTATGTTCATACAATGGAATATTACGCAGTTTTCAGGAACAATGATTTTGCAAATTGCTACTTCACTTGGGACGGACTGGAGAGCATTGTGCTGAATGAACTAACTCAGTCTCACAAGGACAAATAGTATATAAAAGCATTGTTGTTATGTGCCGTTGAGTCACTTGCGACTCATACTGACTCTATGTTCTATCCCATACCAGTCTCACTGTCTCTGAGACGCCTGTGCCCATTACCCTAGTGATGGAATCAATCCATCTCATCGAGGGGCTTTCTCTCCACCCTCCCAAGCATGATGGCCCTCTCGAAGGACTGGTCCCTTCTTGCAACATGTCCAAAGTATGTCAGAGGAAGCTTCAGAATCTTTGCCTCCAAGGAGCAGCCTGGCTTTACCCTCTCCAGGACGAACTTGTTCTAGCAGTCCGTGGTTTATTCAATACTCTTCTTCAGCACCAAAGTTCAAAGACATCAATTGTCCTCCTATCATCCCTAGTCATTGTCCAGCTCCCTGAAGCATAGCAAGTAATAGCAAAGACCATGGCCTGTATCAGGTGAGCCTTAGTCTCCAGACTGACATCGTTGCTCCCCAGTACCTTGGAGAGGTCTTTGGCAGCAGACTTTCCCAATGCAGTTCATCTTTTATTTCCGGGCTGCTGGTACCAAGAGTGTTGATTGTAGAGCCAAGCAAATGGAAGCTGTCAACAATCTCAAACTCTTCACCGTCTGTCATGATGCTGACAATCAGCCCAGTGGTGAGAATCTTTGTTTTCTTGATGTTGAGCTTCAATCCATATTGAAGGCTGTACTCCTTGACTTTCTGCAGTAAGTGCTTTAAGTCCTCCTCAATTTCAGCAAGCAGGGTTGTGTCATCTGCCTAACACAGATTGTTGATAAGTCTACCTTCAATTAAAATCATTATTATAGAATAAATATGAACATCCAAGGTGGGGAGGAGGGGGGAGAAGGAAGCAGAGGGATGAGGATAGGTGAGGAGGGGATTAATCATGGGATTGTACAATTTCATGAGGGGGTGAGGGAAATTGGAAGAATCTGGCCTGAAAAATAATGTATTCGAATTCTGTAAATGAACTAATAAGTCAACTCTGATTCATTGCTGTAGGGTTGCAGCTGACTTAGAGCTGCCCCTCCAGTGGGTTTCTGAGGTGGTAAATCAGACAAAAGACTGCTTGATTTTCTCCTACTGAGCAGCTAGTAGTAGATTTGAACTGCCGGAGAAGTGTGGCCTTAGGGTTAGCAGTGCGCTTCTATAGACTATTCCATCTCTCCTTAGAGGAGGTACTTGAGCGTGTCAGAAATTATAAGCATAGTGCAGGATTGTTACGTGCCATCGAGTCACCTGTGACTCATAGCGACCTTATGTACAGCAGCCCTAAACCCAGCTCTATCCTGTGACAATCTTATTGTCTCTGATACATCTACCTCTATTGTCCTAGTCTCTGAATCAATCCATCTCATTGAGGGTCTTTCTCTCTTGTGCTGTCCCTCCACCCTCCCAAGCATGATGTCCCTCTCCAAGGACTGATCGATCCCATCTTGCAGCATGTCCAAAGTATTTCAGACGAAGCTTCGGAATCCTTGCCTCCAAAGAGCAGCTTGGCTTCATCCTCTCCAGGACAAACTTGTTTGTTTTCCTAGCATTCCATGGTATATTCAATACTTATGAATTCTCCTATTATCCCTAGTCATTGTCCAGCTTTCAGATGCATAACAAGTAATTGCAAAAACAATGGCCTGTATCAGGCACACTTTAGTCTCAAAACTGACATCATTGCCCTTCAGTACTTTGGAGAAGTCTCTGACAGCAGATTTTCCCAATGCTAGGGAAAGGTTTATATCTGTTATTCATAGGCTTGGTTGGAGCTGTAGTTGGCTTGATAGCACCTAATAACAGCAACATATGAGGTTGGCATGTTGTCAGGAGGGGCCAGTCTTTGGAAAAATCTTGCTGGAAAAGGTAGAGGGTCAGCAAAAGAAAGGCCACTAGTAAGATGGATTGACACAGTGACTGTAACAAGGACTGGAGCATGGTGGAGAATGAGGATGGCACAGGATAGGGCAAAATTCTGATCTATTTTGGGTTACTTTGAGTTGTAGGTGACTGATGACAACTGACAATAATAACTGGAGTTGGAGCTTGGTCCTGATCGTGAACAATCTCCCTATTATTCATAGAGGTGGGACTAGGACCCAGTTATTCTATAGAAGCGTACAAAAGATCCCTGTATTATGATTCCTTATGCACTGGCCTTTCCATATTTAAGAATCTGGTAGCCTAACTTTCTTAGGATTCCAGAGAAAGATGACATAGCTCTACTTTTTGGGCAGTGCTTCAGAGCATCTTCCTCAGATGAAGTACCATCCTCAGCTTCGAGTTTATAGCATGATTGTCCTTCATTTCTCTTTCATTTTGCTTACTAATTAATTCCTTTTTGGCTAGTTCTGTCAGAAATTGGTAAGTTTGTCAAAGTGCATATCATTTCCTGTCATCTAATACCAAACTCCAATGCCAGTTACCATTTATTATGATCCTAGCACTTTTTACTCTGTTCATTTGGTCAACTGAACTCAGTTTTGCTACCTGCTTGGTTGCCAAGGGCCAGTCCAGCTATGCATGACACTATAATACTGAAAGAGCTTCATCCAGTTACAGTGTTCTAAATTTCTCAGGGACCAGATGAATTAGCTTCATTTTACTAGCAGTTTTTGGTAACCCTTTGGCAACTGTCCTAGTCTCTTAGGACTTCACAAGGACAGCATATTAGACAAGACTCAGACAATCTTGGTCTTGTCAAATGAGCACTTTCTGTAGCCCTCAGTACTCAACAAACCAAGGAGATGTGGGTTTTACTATCTCATGAAAGAAATCACAACATCTGATCCAAGTTTACTCGTAGGCTGTTTTATGAGTTGGTACCTATTTTTTTATCCCCCTTGCTGCTGTAGCAATTCTTCTTACTACCTGCTCTCTTTGGCTTCTTACACTTCAACATTATCATCAGCTATGTAGAGCACCATGGTAATTTCCATGACAACTGATTGTGATTTCCCAAATAAAGAGGGAAAGCTATTACGTGTTAGAAACTAAGAAACAGTATTGAGCTAACTTCTTGTTAAGCTAGTCAAATTTTGGATCTGGAAAAGGCTTTTCAGAGCAGTTGAATTAAATTACTTGCTCTTATGATGAAACAAGTTTAGAGAGCAGCTTGCCTGAGGTGCCCCTAGATTGGTTGTGATATGAACTATAGAGCCTCCGCTTAATGTTTCTTTATGCCTCTTTGTCTATCTGTGTATAGTTAGGAAGCCCTGGTGGTACACTGTTTTAAGTACTCGGGTACTAACTGAAAGGCCATGGCTTAAACTCCCCAGCCACTCCATGAGATAAAGTTGTCACATCCTGTTTCTTGTAAAGATTATAGGAGTTCTATGGGGCAGACCTACTGTGGTTCTACTAAGATTGGAAAGTGATTTGATACAAGAAGTTTGTGTTCTGTATGACTTTTTTTCCATTTTGTCTCCCTGAAGGTCAAAACTCTATAGGTCCCTGTGTGGTGCAGATGGTTTGCACTCTACTACTTGTTGACAACTAATTGTTTCTGTTTTAAGCTTACCCAGTGGTGCTATGGAATGAAATCATGGTGATCTTCTTCCAGATTACAGCCAAGAAAACCCAGTAGAGCTTGCTTTGATGCTACAACACCTGGAATTACCATGAGGCAGTAGACTTGACAGCTGTGGGCTTCATTTTTTATTTGATTACTATAATGGAGTGAACTGTGTCTCCCCCACCAATCAAGATAGTTGTTGTAAATCCTAACCCCTACATTTGTAGTCTTAGACATGGTGGTTCAATACACAGGTTGGACAGCTAACTGGAAGGTTGGTGGTTTAGATCCACCAGCCACTCAGAAAGATAAGGCAGTCCCATTAAGTTTTATAGCGTCAGAAACCCATTTTCACTGTAATGTTAAGGATTTCCTTTCTATTTATTTATTTATCTTTTATTGGACAGAGTTCTCAATCTAGGAGACAGAGGGCTGTTGAAGAAGGGAAGGGCGCCAGGGCAAAGGCACCCAGCCGGGAATGCAGACGGCGCCTCTTAGTGGTACTTCCGTAACCGTTCATGTTTGAGCTCCTTGTAAGAAAGGCAGTGGCTGAACACCACGTAAGCTGTCAGCACCATGGACAGCCCAGCGATGCCCCCCCTTCTTCACATTGACATACTTGTTGTAGTACTGGTAGTAGCCTCGCTGGAACGCTCCTGTGATGCCACTCGGGGTGAAGTCCCGCATCAGTATCCAGCTGGGCAGCTCCCCCAGTTTTACATCCATGAGCTTCTTCTCCTTCAGTGGTACGACGGAGGCCATCTTGGAGTCCTGGGTAGGATTTTCTTTTTAATGTTAAGGATTAGTATATGTGCTGCCGAAGTGAGCACTGTAATGTTAAGGTTTAGTGTAGGGAGTCAGTGTCTTGAGGTATGAAAGAATTTCAGCAAGCAAGTAAACAAGAAGAGATGGGAGAGAATAGATGCCACATCCCATAAAAATAACCAAGCAGCCAAAGAATAGAAGCTGATGGAGCCAACTGAGAGAGAAAGCTTTCTCCTACAGCCAACTCCCTAGATTTGGACCTCTTGTCTCCTGTACAGTGAGAAAATAAAATTGTGTTTGTTAAAGCACTTCTGGTATTTCTTTTACAGTAATACTAAGTAACCAAGGAGAAGTGCTGGTGGCCTAATCTGTAGGGAGTTGCACTCCTAATTCAAAGGCTGCACATGTCTGGCACTTTGAATCCACCAGTGGCTCCAGGGGTAAAAAACGAGTAAAGACTGCAGTTATTAAGAGTCAGGAATGGTCATTTGTTCATCCATGCTGTATAAAAGCAAAAGATAATCAACACAAGTCCACAGAGCAGCTAATCCTGAGACTACGTTTTACAGAAAGATTTATACAAGTTAATAGTTATATTGAAATTTCATTTACATATAGGTGCTAAAATGGATTCATGCATTTGATTCCTGGCTTCTTAGATAGGAGAGACCTTTTGATATAAGTAGCAAGTCCATGTCTACATCTTACCACAGAACAGGATATTCACTGACATGCCATTAGGTGCCATATGACACATAGCGAACTTTTGAACAACAGATCTGAACTCTTTGCCATCCTTATCACTGACATAGCCCTTTACTGCAGTCACTGTGTCCATCCATCTGGTGAGAATCTTCCTCTTTCAGCAGTCCTTCACCTTTCCAAGCATGATGTCCCTTTCCACGTAATAGTCTTTCCTGGCAGCATGCCCAAAGTATGTGAGATGAAGTTTACCGTCCTTGCATCCAAGGAGCACTCTGGCTGCACTTTCTCTAAGAAATATCTGTTCTTTTGGCAGTCCTTTCAGTACTCTTGTCCAACACCACAGCTCAAAGTCATCAGTTTTTTTGTCATCGTTGTTTTTTGTCCAGCTCTCACATGTGTAGCAAGTGATTGAAAAGACCGTGGCCTGAATCAGACACACTAATCCTCAGACTTGTTTCTCAGTAATTTGAAGAGGTCCTTGACTTCAGACTTTTCCAGTACAACATGTCTCCTGATCTCCTGACTGCTGGTACCAAGTGTGTTGATTTTGGATGTATAAGATCTGAGTATTTTCTTAGTGAATGAATAAACTGTTGGAGTTTTTAGAACTGGGATACTTAGTTGAATATTGTATGATACATGAAATTTATAGGATGAACCTGATAGAAGTTTCTGAACTGTCAGTTTACTCAGACTTTCTGGAGTAGAGATTGATTTCAGCACTACATCTAGTTATTTTAAAATATAATTTTATATTAAATCATGGAATGATTAAAATGTGAGATTGCTAAGTTGGATGATTTGTTTTTTAAATAAATGAGAAAGCATCAAGCAAATGTTCAGATTCTACGGGTTCCTTAACCTTTACCCCAGAAGTTTCTGTATAGTGTTGCCAGATCTCACAATTAAAACAAGCTAGTAATTGAACTTTTTTTTTTTTTAAAATCAACAGCAGCAAAATAGGTGATCTGATTATAAATGTTGGCAGTTAACTCAAGTCTCTTTTTTTTTAATGTGTGGCTTAAAAAAATGTGTGGCTCAGATACATTCTTGGGCCTATGTACCTGTTACCTGTGAAATAAAATACAAATTTAGGCAGGAACAGGTGTGCTGCATAGGTTCAGACTAGTGGTTATATCAGGGAAAGCTGCCATCCTGGGCCAGGCTCCTTCTTAACTCTGAACAGGCTATGCTTGGACTGAAAAGAATGAAGTTAAGAGAGTTATTAAGTTAGAACAAACATCTTCCTCTGTGGAAAGTTTCTGTCAATTTAATTCATCACTTAGAGATTGTCATGGTCAGTCTCCTTGTTATGTAGAAGAAACTAAAACTCAGAACTTAAGCTTTCTTCTGGGGCCTGAAGGACCCAGTCAGAAGACCCAGGGCTAGTCTCATTTCAAACTTCAGGCCTTTTGTGTTCCTTCCCCAGTAGACTCAGGACATGGGGCAAAGTTTTTCTCATGGGGAAGGTGGGCAGTGCTAGGCTAACTTTTTTTTCCTCATCTAATGCAAAGACATTTGACTGTGTGGATCATAAACTGTGGCTGACTCTGAGAAGAATGGGAATCCCAGAACACTTGATCGTGCTAATGCGAAACCTATACTTGGACCAGGAAGCAGTCGTCAGAACAGAGCAAGGGAACACTGCATGGTTCAAAATTGGGAAGGGCGTACACCAGGGATGCATCCTATCTCCATACCTTTTC
>NW_006399765.1:6744046-6759235 GCF_000299155.1 Elephantulus edwardii
CAGAGCAGAGTTTAGGGCTGTTGTACATAGGGTCGTTATGAGTTGCAAGCGACTCGACGACACATAACAACAACATCCTGAAGTGTAAGACGATTGAAATGGCAGTTGGTGATGTATCCTACCTTGCTTTTTTTTGCAGAGGGTCTATTTCTGTCACTAGCATTAGATTGACCTTATTTTATATTTTTTATCTAAAAAGATGTAGAGGAGAACTTAGCAGTAAGATCCTCAGTGCTGTGTTAGATCAGTCCCTTCTTGTGCCTGCCTTGCTTCTCTTCTTCTAACACCTTTTTCTTGAGTTTGGCTGTCTTCCCTTTTGTAGCATCTCTGTCCTTCATCTCTTTATCTCTTGTTTTTCTCTATTACCTTTTTTCACCTTGGGAACTAATTGGTAACTCCACTGTGCCGTCCATCGTTTTGAAAGGACTTATTCTGAAATAGGACACCTAGCTAGAGGAGATTCAACATGTTTTAACTGCACATTCTTTCTCATCCCTCCCAGGTTATAAGGGATGAAGTTACCCAGGTGTGGTGGCCACAGACCTTTATAGTCTGGCTCGATCTCATTTTGGTGTAACACCCACTGTCTGCCTATAATCCTGTACACCCTGAACAGTTCCCAGGATTTTGGCTGACTTGGGTTTGACTATTCCCTCAGAGTGGAAAGCCTCTTTACTGCTTCATTTCTTTACCTGACAAACTCCTGTTTGGTTCTCCCCCGCCCCAGGCAGTTTAAAAGCTTTCGCTGGCTACTTCACAAGCAGGATTAATTTTGATTGTATTCAATTTACATTGGCTTCTGTAACTATTTTCTAATGCTATGTCACACCATATTGTTCATAGTGCTTATCCATGAGATTGGGCCTGTGAGTGTAGGGAAAGTGTTATGGTTTTCTCGGTCTCTTAATGAGTTTGGCACAAATAATGCTTTGGAGCTGATGACAAAAATAGTACTGATGCCCACAGTATGAAGTTAGTAAGTATTATAAGCATTCTGGATATTTAGAAAAGTGTTTGAGAAATTACTTTTAAAGGGGAGAAAATTTTGGAGACTTTTAGAGGCTAGTAGAATTTGAACATGATTATCTAGATATCTTGGTTGGCCAAGATGATTAGAAAAACATTCTAGATGGAGCAATTGGAAAAAACAGTGAGGAGAGTACAAAAGCCAGACACTTACTTATCCATCAGCCCTCTTCCAGAATTCCTGTTAAATGCATGTTAAACCTTTGAGCTAAAACAAACAAACAAACAAAAAAACCTTTGAGCTAACCAAAAGGAAGTTTTTTCCCTTTATTTATCTTTATATTGACTCTTTCTTTCATCTTCCTTTGTCACCACTTCTTTTTCTTATTTTTAAATGATATTTTTCAGTCTGCTTTCTACTTTTCCTCAGATAACCCAGGGAATCTACACCTTTGTGTGGAGATATGAATCAGCTACATATTTAACCCCAAATAACCACCCCCCCCCCCCCCCCCCCCCGTTGTGAACCTGAGAAGTAATCATGGCATAATTGCCTCTCGTCTGTCTTTTATGTTTTATTGGCATTGACTTTTTTTAACCTCCCACAGTGTTGGGGGTGTCATTATCATTTTATTTTTTTAGTAGTTGTCAAAAATGCCAATTTTAATGAGAAATTTCTGCAGACAGGCCTGCCCGTAAGTGGTATGAGCCTTGAGGCACAGCCAGGGTTGGATGAGTCAGAAATGCTCATGGATCTGTCATTTTCTTGTGTGTACAGGTGTATAAGCCGCACAGACACACACACTTTATCCCATCCCTATAGACTCCTATGCCTTGCATCACATACATGCAGAAGCATAAAGGCATACTTTATCCATTCTGCACATCTGCATTATTTCTCTTACACTTTCAAGTCATCTTCTCCCTTTTCTCTCATATGTGTATACACACAGGTGGTCTTTTCACAAAGGAACACATATACATCCCTTTTCCTACTGACTTCCACCCAGAATTATATGTACAAAGTATCTGCAGATTGTCTCACAGAAACTACACTGTCCACTCCTTTATGCATATACACAAACCATCCTCTACACACATGCCTACACAAACATTCAGACATTTTTGCCTATACCAAAGGTCTCACACATTGATTTCAATATCACCTTGCCCTTAAATTTATGTTCATAGCAGATGTTTTCACCTTTGGCCAGTTTTTTTTTTTTTTTTAAAATTTTATTTTATTATTTTTGTGTGAGTGTACCAACTTTTGGCCAGTTTTGAAAAGATAATGTCTTTGCTGACAGCCAGACTAGTGGCCTGTTACGATCGAACCAGTTTATGATGGATCTTTCTGACTAGGGTCCCTAGCATAGCCATTTGGGGGGCGGGGTGGTCTGTTCTATTGGATCAGATGACAGAAGATTGCTCCTAAATGGCACTTTTAATACAAGGTGAGGTTGAACCTAGATCCAGATCGGACACTATGATTTCAGGCTTCATGTGTATTAGATGTTTACATACTTACTTTATTAGTAATTGAGAGCCAGAATATTTGTTTCAAATCAGAATCACTGGGATGGAGCTGAGAAAATTGTATTTTTAAATTCCTGGAGTTCTGTTCTGAAGTCAGGTTGGGAAACAGTATCTACAGGAAAGAATCCCAAGATCTGCATTATCTTCTTGTGCCATGCTGGACACAGGTGAATTATCCAATAAGCAAGGTAAGCATAAGCTTGATTGTGCTTACTTAATAATTTATAATGAAAAATTTCACAGGGGTTTCAGAGATGTAATGGAAAACATGTGAACTATGAAACTTCACTATATCTCAGTGAGTAAGCATAAGTATGCCCTTGCTTTAACTTCGTTATTGGGTACTTCATTCCTACCAGGAGTTGTTTAATTGATTCAGGGAGGTACTGTAGGATTGGGAGAGACATGGATACCAGCCATATCCATAAGGAAACTATTGGAGATGGTGAAAAAGTATCCTCACCACTGAGCTAGTGTCTATAAGAAATTGTTCACTATAGACTAATAACACATGCTTACCTTGCTAATTAGGTAATCTTAGGAAAAGCTACTTTTCTCTGGATGTCTGCTTTTTTACTGCTATTAGGCTGTATAACAAAGCTCATGCACATAAAGGATCCTGTAAGTGCTAAAATTTCATACTTGTTTATGACAAACTCAGCCTGGGATCTTTTTCATCTCATAAGTGAACACTGGAGTTGAAATGTTTGTGTCTGTTCTGTGGGTTTACATTGGGCAGGGCACTTCAGGCTTTGACCAGAGGCCAGCAGAGACAGCCTGTGTCTTGACCTTTTGTTAGAACACAGACACAGCTCCTAATTAGAAATGGATCAATACAGGCCTGCAGCCAGCCCTGGAGAGGCTGGAAAGAGGCTGCAGGAGTGCTCCCGGCTGGGGAGAACACTATTACCATGAAATGGATCTGGTTACACTTGTCAACACAGCAGTTCTACTGGTATAGCCCTCCTCCTCTGGGACCAGCAGGCAGAGCAGCCTTGAGCAGTTGAGGGAACTATTTAGCCTTGTATTTTTATTTAATGTTTCCCCCTTAGTGTTTTAAAAGCACATGCATATTGTGATGCAGGATACCTAGCACATGCCTCATTCCTTGAATGGAAAAATTACTTACTGAATACTTAATTAAAATCCAAACCAACCCATTGCTGTCAGTTCTGTTCAGTGCATAGCATCCCTATAAACTCATTTCATTGTTTTCAGAGGCTGTAAATCGCACAGAAGATAACCTGTCTTTCTCCCATGAATCAGCTGGTGGATTTGAACTGCTTGCTTTTGGGCTGGCAGTGCAACTTCCTATCCATGAGGCTGCCACAGCTTACTAGCAAACCATAGGACACAGTAAAACTGACTCATAAGGTTTCCAAGGAAGTAATCTTTAAGGAAGCTGATTGGCACATATTTATTCTGCTGAGTGACTAGTGAATTCAAATGACTGCACTTTTAATCCTAACTAAGTGCTTAGAATATCATTAATTTCACATGTAAGCAAAATACTGCTGAAGATCATACAAAAACTAGTAGAACAACATACTGACAGAACTTTCAGAAGTTCAGGTGGCGATTAGAAGAGGTTATGGCAACAGGGATATCATTGCTGATGTCAGATGGGTCCTGGCTGAAAGCAGATAATACCAGAAGAATGCTTATTTGTGTTTTATTGACTATGTGGGTCATGACAAACTATGGCTAACATTGAGAAGAATGGGAATTCTAGAACACTTAATTATGGTCCTGAGAAACCCACACCTAGATAAAGAAACTGTTACCCAGAGAGAACAAAGGAACACTGCATGGTTTAAAATCAGGAACGGTGTCTATCCTTTCTCCATATGTATTCGATAAGTAAGCTTTACTCTGTGAAGCAGAATGTGCCATCAAGATTGAAGGAAGACTCATCAACAACCTAAATTTGTACAGATGACATCACCTTGCTTGCTGAAAGTGAGGAGGAGTTTAAGTTGTCAATGATTTCATCTTACTTGAATCCATAGTAAACATAAACAGAAGATCAAGAGATGTATTGCATTGGCCAAGTCTGCTGTTGCCAAATTACTGAGGAGCAGTGATATCAGTTTGAAGACTGAGATGCACCTGATTTAGGCCATGGTCTTTCCAATTACTTGCAGTGCATCTGAGAGCTGGATTCATAAATAAGGATGACAGAAGAAGAATTGATACCTTTTAGTTATGTTTTGGAAAAGAGTGCTGAATATCCCACAGACTGCCAGAAGAACAAACATATCTTGAGGGTGGGGGTGGGAGGGAAAGCAACCAGAGTGCTCCTTGGAAACAAAGATGGCAGGGATTCATCTGTCATACTTTGGACATGTTGCTAGGAAAGACTATTCCTTGGAAAGTGACATCATTCTTGGATAAATGGGGAACCAACCAAAGAGAGAAAGACCGCTGACAAGATTGATGGACACAGTGACTGCAGCATTTGGCTCACATGTATCAGGACAGGGTTCAGACCTTTTGTTTAGAGGGTTACTATGAGTCATACTTGACCTGATGAGAAGTGCTTAACCATTTTGCACCAGGGCTTTTTATTGAGTTAAAAATTTGCTTAAACCC
This sequence comes from Elephantulus edwardii, assembly GCF_000299155.1. Classification (NCBI taxonomy): domain Eukaryota; kingdom Metazoa; phylum Chordata; class Mammalia; order Macroscelidea; family Macroscelididae; genus Elephantulus; species Elephantulus edwardii. The sequence goes on from NW_006399765.1 coordinate 6,749,141, forward strand.
CTGTGTGTGTGTAACTCTTCCTAAAAATCTAATGGGAAGGTTGGAAAAAGAAGCTAAAGTTCAGAAACTTGAAATGACTTGGCTGCCCTGTGTCAAGTAGCATATTCTTTAATGTATTACTTCACGATTTTTCTGAATGTTTACAACTTCAGTTCCAGACTGACAAAAGATTTCTTCGAGAGTCCTCATGTAGTATGAGCTGAAGCTCAGGTCCTCTTCCTGGACCCTTTCAAAGACTAGAAGAAACTATGTAAAACCAGTAGTGTGGAGGTAGAGGTGCTGTGCTAGCTTTCACACTCTCATTTCCTTCCTAAGGTCCTTAAGGAATGAGTAGGTTCTAGTGGGAGAGATCACTCATTATTTAGGATCAATGAGAGAATTTCCTATAGAGACAGGATGGTAACTTTGAGCTGTAGTTTGAAAGAAGAGTTATGAGGTGAGACTGCTAAGGCAAGGAGGACACTTGGGACTGGAGAACAGCACAAAAGCCTGAAGGTGTGTCCAGGAACTCTTGGTAAAGTGGTGGACATTAAAGCATCCTCTGACTTACAGCAAGCAGTTCAGGCCCCAAAGCCTGTGCTTTGCCAGATTTAGAGTTGTAGAGGCAGCATTGGATGCCAGTGACACAGGAGGACAGGAGGTGGAGAGAAAGCAGTAGCTCTATCAGCAGGTAACAAATGAACTTATTTCTAGATTTCTGTGGGAAATAAAGGAGGAACGCTTAAGAGCAGCAACACTTTGTCCTCTGGGCCAGTTCTGCAGAGGCCCCTTGGGTTCCTAGCAGTGATCCGCAAGCCCATCTGGCATAGGTAAATGGCTTTACTTCTCTGATAGCAAAAGTCTCTGTTCACTCAGTCTGCCCCTCCTTTCTGTGTTCTTTTTAAAAAAGAAATTAATGGAATCTGTTCAAAATGCCCCTGAAATGAAATTACATTTTTAACTCTAATTACCCTAATTAAAACTTGACAGCCATAATCCTGGAATGGCAGATATGCTAAGTACCCCATGCCTGTGACATGCTCACCCAGATGGAATGTTACTTTGTTCTGGGCTTAGAAAAATTCTTTTGACTACAGGCATACCTCCACAGCAAAGTGAATATTGCAGTAAAGTATTGACATGATTTTTTGTTTTGTTTTCCAGGGCATATAAAAATTGTTAGGTCCTCTCTGGTTGACTATTACTTAATGAACAATAGATCAAAACATCACACTGTCTTTGCCACTCTCACAATCTTAGCCAGGTTCAAGACTATTGTTGCAGTTCATTCAGTCTCTCTCATTGGGTTTTCCTCTCTTTCACTCACCCTGTGCTTTTCCCAGCATGACCTCTTTCTCCAAGGATTGGCTCTTCTTGACTTGCCCAAAGTATGTGAGACCAAATTTTATGATTTTTGCCTCAAAGGAGTATCTTGGTTGCACTTCTACTAAGACAGGTTTGTTCTTTTGGCAGTCCTTGGTTTATTCAGACTTCACTAACACCAGCATGCAAAAAGCATCAGTTCTTCTTTATTTGTTGATTATGCATCATTCACAAGCTTGGTCTTTAAAACTGACATGCTCCCTCGTTAGCACTTCAAACAGCAGATTTGTCCAGTGTGACAGCAGCTACTTTGACTGCAGGTACCATAAGTGTTGACTGTAGATTAAAGTAAAATGAAAGCCTTGACAGCTTCAGTCTTTTCTCTGTGGTCCCATTGTAAGGATATTATTATTTTGATGTTAAAGTGTAGTCCATATTGAAGACTGTCTTTGATCTTTTTCAATACGTGCTTAAGTCTTCTTCACTTTATGTAAGCAAGATTGTGTTAAATGCATAACCTAGGTTGTTGATGAGCCTCCCCTCAATTGCCACATTGTTCGTATAGTCCAGCTGTTCAAACTATTTGCTCAGCATATAGATTAAATAGGTATGGAGAAAGAATATTACCCGGTTCCTGATTTAAAACCATATGGTGTTCTCTTCCTTTGATCCAGGATCTGCTTGTTGGTCTGTGTATGTTTTGTATGAGCACAGTTAAGTATTCTTAAGCCTTGTGGCTTTAGGCCAGTGTCACAAAGCTCTCTTAGTCCTGCCAATTAAGGCATCTTTACATCACCCCTCCAAAGTCCTCCAGCAAGCTAAGTGAAGGCTCCCAACTTTGGTTCCGGGAGTCAGCAGTTCCATGTCGGCTCTGTCTCACTTTAGGTTTCTGGTTCTCTGCTGCAGTTGCTGCTCCTCTGCTGTAGGTCTTGCAGGCATAAGAATTTCTGGTCTCAAAGGACATGTGGTACATTCTCTTCTTTGCTGGTAGTGAGATTCCCAGTTATCTGCTGCTGAATCTACTAATTTTGAATCTGGTGGAATGGTGAAACTAGCCAGTCCCCTGATGGATAGACTCAGACATTCTATTTATATGTTGTCACTCAACTGTGTGATAAAGTCAAGGGCTGTAACTTAGGAAAGCCATTTTGAACAGTACATCCAACACACCACACCAATATATAGTAACAGTTTCTGAAAACCAAGCAGTGAAAACTGGGTTACAATTATCTGATCTGGAACTCATCATGGGAGTGGTTGTAGGACCAGGCAGCATTTTATTCTCTGTTTCATAGAATCACTGTGAGTCAGGTAACATCTTGAATCAGCCAACAACAGTATGGGTAGGAGGTAAGTATTAGGCCTAAAATCTGTTTTATAGTTAGACTTACCATAGTCTAGGATGGAGTATATTTTATACCTAAATTCAGTGTTACTCTAGATTTTAATTGTTGTGTTCTCTGTGATAGAACTAAGAAAGGCAGCAAGAGGGCATCTTAAGGTTAAAAACAAAAAGACCTTACTGGTTTTGACCATTTATTCTACCTTAAAAACTTAAACCATTTTCTCAGGATAGCATTTGCAAATACTGACTCCTTTCTCCAGAGACACTAGTCTTCCTTTTTCTCAAGCCATTGCTTCCAGGAGGCCATGGCTAACTCTGGGCTGTAGCTTCCTTCATTCCTGCCATTTCACTTGGGATCTTTTCAGCTGAATTGATTTCTTCATTTGAGAAGGAAAGGGATTGGACTGTCAGACTGATGGCCCTTCCCTTGTGAACATGCTGTTGTCCTAGTTCTGTACTTACTAAATACATGCATAAACTCACTGCTGTGATCTTTATTACAACTCATAGAGACTCTCCTTTTTTTGTGAGGCTATAAATCTTTCTGAGAGGAGATTGTCCATCTTTTTGAGGAGCAGCTGGTGAATTTAAATTGCTGACCTTTTTGATTTAACAGTCCCAGCACTGTCATTTTTAAGGATAATGCTAGACCCCACATTTGGTATTCCCATGGTCTTCTAAGAACTGAGCTAAATCACAACTAAAATTCAGATTACTTTTTTTGTCTGCCATTTATTATTTAAACTATAGCACAAACGTGGCATTGTTTTAGACTCTGGCTGTAAAAAGAGCAAGGATATGGACAAATACTGCATAGTGCCGCCGTTGTAAAACAGGACTGACATCAGGGTTGGGGCGAGACTGAGACAGATGGGATAAATAATGTATACTGCATTGAAACAGATGAGGGAGTAAACTATTTAAAAAGGATATGTGATTAGATACTATTGTCATGACAGGAGTCCAGAATGAAGGATGCATAGCAGAGTAGACTTATGGGGAGGGATTGTAAAACAATGGGGAACTTTTACTTTTCAAAGAGAAGAGTGTACTGGGGGAGGGGTGGGCAGGGAGAAAAGTGCAACAATGAATGAATGGAAATCTAAAGTCTTTGTAGATTTTCATTAAATTTAATAAAAAAAAGATGGAAAAAAAAGAGCAAGGATAGTGTGAGGATGACCAAGTCTTAGACTAACTCTACAAAGGCAAACTATACCCATCAACAATATTCTCAGTACAAAACTAATTCCTGCAAGGTCAGATATGAGGTCCCACATTTCTGAGTCTATTTATACTAATCCTAGCACTAGTCTAAACTGCTCTACTGAGTTCAAATTCCATTGTAATGGCTACACAGACTTGACAGAACCAAGGTTATGTGGTATATTAGGGAAGGTCACAGGCTGTAATTGAGGTTTGCAGCAAGAAAAAATCCCCCAGTCCAGACAGCTTCTCAAGTGTGGTTGCAGATCCTTTGACCTTCAGTGTCAGTCTTAACAAAGTTCCTTTAATTTTGCCAGTTAGAGCATCTTCCCTCAGTCCTCCAGCAAGCTTGGGTGAAGTCCGCTCTGGCTTCATGAGGCAGCAGTTCCATTTCAGTTCTACCTCTGGTTCCCTGCTGAGGCTGCTATTGCTCTTGTGTAGATCCTCTTCTGGTTAACACAGGAATCTTAGGCTCTGAAGGACATGTATTATTACTTCCTCTTCCTTGTTGATGTTGAGATTCCCTGTTTCTACTGCTGAAACTGTCCCATTTAAACCTAGTGGTATGGCGTGTCTAGCTAATTCCCGTGTGAATAGACTAATAACTCCCTATTGTACATGTTCTGCCATCCATGTGGCAAAATAAAATTTATTGGCTAGGAAAGGCATTTTGAACAATAAACCCTTGATGCTGTGCTAACCTTCCATCCCAGAACTGAGCTTCTTGGGGGCCCAGCCAGTCCTTATCTATAAAGCCTTGCCATTCGTTTTAAAATACATGTTTAATTAACAGTATGCAAACTTTGAAGCTTGCAGTTCTAGCCTCCATGCTGAGCTGTGTCCTAGGTGGTAGGTCATTGGACCTGGCTCTGCCACTGACTTCTGTGTGTGTAATATTTGACACAGATTCCTTCCTTTAATCTTCCTTTTGCCTTCTGTAAAATTGTGGCACCTCTCCAGCTTTAGTCTGATCAGAGACAGAAAGCCATTTTCTTCCATCTCAGTTGCACAGAGTTCTGTTGCTCAAGCTTTGGTATTACTGATTACAAAGCCTTAGATTCTCATTCCCAGCTCAGGAGGAGGAGGGGAACCATCCAACTGTCTCATTAGCATGGAGAAAAGAAAACAGTAATTACTTGTGCCTCCCTTGATGATTCCTTTGGTTTTGGTTCTTCTGGGGAGGGAGGAGGGGAAAACTGGAGACAGCTTCCACTGAAGGAGGAGAAATGCTTTTAGCTGCCTAGCTAATGTAGAGGCGAGAACAATTGCCTTGTGTGTCTGTTGTATTCTGTGGACAGTCCTCCAGGCAGCCTAGAGATTGCCTGGGTTGAGTTTCATCTATTTATGGCATGTGTAACATTCTTATACATGGACATGGGTTGGCTTCAGAGTCTAATGTCATCAGTCATTCAGCAGTCAGCTGTCCTCCTGTGCCTCCTTTTGTGATTTGGTGGGCAGCCTATCTGACACCTGTCCTTGTTGGGGGTTGGGGAAGGATATCACTGAACCATTTTGTGATCTGGTTTCATTTTTTCATGAACTATAGAAATGATCCTGAAAATAGTCTTTCTGACTTCATTTTTATCATATGTGAAGTCATCTTTTAACTACCATGACAACACAACTGGTTTGTGGTTTATTATGGTACAGCATAGGCTTCTACACAAGTAGAGCCACTCCGGTCATGGGACCATAAGTCAAGTATTCCTTTAACTGGGAAGAATCAAGTTGAGATATAAAAATATTTTGAGTCCAAATCTTGACTCAGTATTACATTACTCAATAAGCAGGTAAGCACCAGCTTATTTGAGTTTATTTACTAATTTGTAGTGAACAGTTTCTATTTTTTTTTCCCCACCACATCAAAAGTTCTACAGAACACAGGCATCTGTCTCCCTGGCAATTAACTCTACAGCACCTTTCCACAGAGTCAGAACCTCTTTTCAGATTTACACTCTCTGACAAGGATAAGACTACCTAGTAAGCAAGGTAAACATAGGCTTATTGTACTTACTTACTAATCTAAATTTTACTTTGGTCAAATTTACGTGGAATTGTTTAGAAATTAGTTAACACAAGTAAGGCCACACTGACTTGCTTATTGGATGATCCTCCCTTGAGTTTGGCTTTGGATTTTGAACCAGTTCATTCTGATCTGACCTCCTGCTAAGAATTTGCGTTTCCATCCTAGTTATTATGACTTAAAATCTACATTTTAATAAAATCTTCAGGTTATTGCTTATAGAACCTCAGAGGATTCTTGTTAAAGATTCTTACTCAGAATCTCCTAGGTGGAAAGTCTCCAAAGGTTGAACAGGAATAAACAGGTCAAAGCTGGGAAAATTAGGCATTATTAAACAGTTGAGTTAGGCAGATTTTTTTTTTAATATAAAATGTTTATTTTATTCTGATTTATTTATAAAGTTTGTATACATTGTTTTTCCAATTTAGGCAGATTTTGAGAACAAGATACCAGGAGGCAGCTGGAACAGAGTTAGCACATAGATTGTCTAGTTTGTTTGGAAAAACTATTATTTGCCCTGTCCAGTCTTGCCCACCCTGTTGGGTGTGTGTGGTGGTGAACCCTCAAGTGTTGATTGTAGCAGGAGTAGAGGCTACCTGCAAATGTTGTTGTTATGTATTGTTGAGTTGGAACTGATCTATAGCTTACCCTCTGGCAGGTTTTCAGAGGCATTTAATCGCAGGAGAGGAGATTGCCCGTCTTCCCGGGAGCAGTTAGTGGCCTTGAACCATGTGCCTTTGGGATTTCAGTAGAGCTTCTTGCCACTAGGCCACCAGAGCTCCTTTACCTGCAAATGAACACTACCTAATTGTGCCTGAAGCTATTAGGCTATTATCTTCTGTTGATGTTCACTCTTGCCTTGGTTACCACCCCAGACAACACCTTCAATCAGTTTTCCCACAGGTCTGGTACTCTAAACGGCAAGGCTTCTATTGAGATATGTTACTTAAAAATTGTTTGAATGTAAATGATAATTTCTTCTATTTGAATCTCCCTGTCCTCTGAAGTTGCTCTCTTTTTCTTGTTGAGTCTTTGCTCTGTTCCCTGCACTATCTTTGACTTCTAGGCCTAGACTTAGCTGTAGTTTCCTCCTTTTTATTTTCTTGCAGCTTTCCTTTTCTCTAGCCTCCAGCTAGGTTTCCCTATATTCCTGTGGGACATGCTCCCTGTTATGCTTGAGATGAAATGCACCAAAATAACAATCTGGCCCAGTGGTAGGAGTGCTGCTTTTTGATAGACTTCTAGTTTTCTGGGCCATAATAAAATGTTTTCCAGAAAAAGGACAATATTCACATTCAGAATACAATACTGATTCTAGCAGAGGTGTTCATATCATTGTGTTCCCTCTCATTATAGGATGTTTTGCTAAGATATTTCTGTTCCACCCAGGCACCTGTCATGGTTTCTTGAACATCTCATCCTTTAGGGTGTGAGATTTAATTTGGCAAAAGCCCTTGTCTCCTTCTCACTACAGCAATAGGTTGACAGCATCTTAAGGATCTTACAACTCTGGAACTTTGTACCTTGATTATATCCTTTTATTTCATCTCATTTTTGCCCCAGACATAGTTCAACATCAAGAAATCAAAGATTCTTACCACTGGGACAGTTGGCAGCAGCATGATAGATGGAGAAAAGATTGAGATTATTAACAGTTTCAGTTTACTTTGTTCCATAGTCAACACTCTTGGCACCAGTAGTGAGGAAATCAAAAGACAAATTGCAGTGTAAAAAATCTGTTGTCAGGGACCTGGCCAGAGTGCTAAAGAGCAGTGGTGTCAATTTAGAGACTAAGGTGCACCTGATCCAGCTCATGGTCTCCATAATTATTTGCTACACATCAGAAAGCTGGACAATTACTAAAGATGAAAGAATTGACACCTTTGAGGTTTGGTGCTAGAGAAGTGTATTGAACATATGGATTGCCAAAAGAGTAAACATCTGTTCTGGAGAAGGACAAAAATTGCTTTTTGGAGGCAAGGATTTTGAAGCTCCATCTCACACAACCTTGGTCATGTTGCCAGAAGGGACCAGTCAATGGAGAAGGACATCATGCTTGGAAGTGTGGAGGGACCGTGCAAGAGAGGAAGACCTGGGTGAGATGGATTAACACAGTAACTGAGTATGTCAGAGACCATGAGACTGGCTCAGGGTAGGGCAAGTTTCAGAGCTATTGTATATTGTATATAGGATTACTGTGAGTTGGCAGTCAACGACACATAACAACAGCAATAAACAAACCCAGCAATTAGTTAATTTAATTCTAAACAGGAGAATTTGTACTAGTTTGTAAAACTGTTACTGGGATTTGTTTTGCAATTGGTAGCAAGGAATCTCCTACACTTGCACAAAAAAGTGCAAGTTATAGGAAGACCATAGTCTTTGAAAATGTACTGGGTTCTATTAAGTTCTACTTCTGGCTGTATAGTTGTAGGCAAGTTTACTATTTTGAATCTCATTTTTCTCCTTGGTAAGATGGAGATAATTCTGACCAAAATGGAGGAGGGTAGGACCATGACAAGAAGGTGGGGAAACCCCAGGAGCATGACTTTTAAGTGTTTCACTTTGCTTCCTCATGACAGATTTAGTCTGGGGTCTGGATAAGTAAGTCCCTTTTATTTAAAATTAATAAAGAGGATTTCTTGCAGCTCTTTAAAAAAACAAACAAAAACCACCAAGAAAAGGAAAATACTTAATTCTGGAACCAAAAGGAAAAAGATACTTTTCTAGGTCTGGACTTCAGAATGTCCTGCATAAAGTACCCCTTTCCCTTTACTCCCTTTCTGTACTCTGTTCAGCCCATTTCTTCTCTCTGCACTCTACCTAACTTTCCTTTCCCTCTCCTGCCTTCATCTCTCCCCTAATTTGTGAAAGTAATAGGAAAAGAAAATCAACAGTTTAACAGATATTTAGAGTAGATTCTGGGGCTAGGAATCCAAATACAGGGTTTGAGATTTTGGACTTGGCTTTTATCCCACAAAATGGCCTTTCATGTATTTTTCTCTTACTTGATCATGATACATTTACCTGTCAGGGTCTATGTTAAATAATGGGATGTTATATTGAATAAGATCCTGATTTCTGTCTTTTTTTTTTTTTTCTTTTTTCTTCATTTTTATTATTTTTTTGTGTGTGTGTACCATGAAATCAGATCTGACTGGTACAGGAGGAGATTATCTCTCCTTCTCCAGCAGAGCATCTGGTGGATTCAAACCTCATACCTCTGGGAGTGCAGTGAAGCTTCTTGCCACCAGGCCACTAGAACTTCCTGAGATACAGAATTTCTAAGGAAAATAATCCGGATATCTAGAGTGCATTTTAACTTTTTATTGCCTATCTTTTAAAATCAGTGTTATGAGAAAGCCATAGAAGGAATCTCCCCTTCCTCATTCTACTGCAAACTGTTGAATTTTGAGGTAAACGAACTTTAGATCTTTTTTACGCCTCCTTTTATGTTGCTGTGGCAGAGCATGAAGGAAAGGAAAGCACCTAGGCCATACAGACCATTTTACTTCTAACTCGGCTACTTTGAGGTGTTTGACCTTGAATGTACACTTAGCCTCACCCATCTTCAATTACCTTAGCTGTAAAATGGGGATGCCATCATCTACCTCACAAGATATTTTGAGCATCATACCTAGCATGATGCCTGGTATAATGCCTGGTACATGTCCAGGTCTTCCTGCCCCTCTGCGTTTCATCTTCCATCAGGGGTTGTTCACCTGTTCTATGAAGCCTCTGAGGCCACTCCAGGCTTGACAAATTTCTCTTTCTGCTTTACAATTTATAACACTCTTTTGAATTATTAGATCCTGCCCAATATAGTTAGTAGTCTTTTTGTAGGAAGTGGATAACATTTCTGCCAAAGATGATACATTCCTTGCCACTACAAGGTACTTAATGATGGAGACGTTTTCCCTGTCATCCTTCTATCCCCACAACCCTTTTTTTTTCTTAAATTATTACTAATAAATTTTATTAGTTTCAATGAACTGAACACTCACAGGGATTCTGGGCTTTCACTCCTTCATTGCCAAACCATTCTCTCCACCCTCCTCCCCAGTTTGTTCTTCTTCCCCGCCATCCGAATGTCTGTTTTAATTGTCCAATTGCCATTGTTCTTCTTCCCCGCCATCCGAATGTCTGTTTTAATTGTCCAATTGCCACAGTGCTTGTCAAAGTCAGTTCTGATTAATCTCCTTTGTCGGTGTGTCCTTTGCCA
>NW_006399765.1:6762335-6806136 GCF_000299155.1 Elephantulus edwardii
CTTCTATTTTCTGAAATAATTTATGTAGAATTGGTAACAGTTCTTCTTTAAATGTTTTATAAAATTCACTTGTAAAACCATCTGGTCCAGGGCTTTTCCTGGTTGGAAGTTGTTGTATTACCTTTTCAATTTCTTCTTTTGTAATGGGTCTGTTCACATGTTCAGTTTCGGTTTGCCCCACAACCCTTAACCAAGTGTGTATGCACAGTAAGGCCAACCAGGATAAGAAGTAGTTACCTGACTGAGTAGGCTTTTTAATGCATTCAAATGATGATTTTTTTTTTTAGCTTACAGAAAAGCTTTTAAAGCTCAGTGGAAGTTTTGAACATTTTTCCTCACTACTGTCACAGTCATTCTTATAACATTCCTGTACTATGGTGGGATGGAAATTTTTATAACCACTTTATTGATGAAAATCTGAGGCTTCATTAGAGCCTACTTCTGTTGGTAGGAGATAGATTCCAACTACATTGAGGCTATGAGGAATGAGAACAGGAAGCCTTCTTTCTCTGGAAGCAGTGGGAATTTCTATAAGAAAGAAGCGGAAATGTATTCCTGAGGCCTTAGCTGATGGTAAGAATAGTTAAGTCCATAACTGTGAGCCAGATATATTTCAGTAATGGCAGAAAGCATGTGGTAAGAAAGGTTAACTAGGCCTTGAAGATTATGAAGGACTTGTATATGTGCAAAGACAAAGAGATTCCAGATGAGAGAACAGCATAAACAAAGTATAGCAGCTAGAAAGTCCATGGAATAGGCAACACATATCATGCCCTACCTAGAGAGCAATACAGTAATTAGAAGCCATGACAATATTTTGAGCAGAGGAGTAGAATTAAGAATATTCGTCTGGCACTGTGGACCCCATGGACCTGGAGCAGAAAGTTTGGAGAGAATAATAAGATACCAGAGAAGAGGCTGTTGTAACAATCTGTTCTTGTAATATCAATAAATTTTACAAAATATTCCAGTGGTGCAGATAAAATGAGATCCTGAAGCAAGAAGTTGACACAATGGGTAATGAAGAACAAAAAACCCCACAGGAGTTGGAAAATGAGGGAAGGAGAGTTGAAAGCACAAATATTTGGAGTCTGAAGTGCCTGGGAAATGGTTATAACAGCTACTGAGCTATGGAGGCTGGAGGAAAGAAGAAGAAGAAGTGCTTATTGTGTGACTCTTGTCCTCCCTTGTAGTCAACACACATTTACTGAACAGCACCTGTTTTGAGCCAGGTACTCCCTATATAGGCCTCGGTATCATAATCCAGAAAGTTAGTGCAATCCTCTTATTCACTGACCCCCCCTAGTGGCTATGCCGTAGTCCTTTGACTTAGGACAGCAGAAATCCTTCAAAATCTTATTCTTGCCACTTTGTTCCTAGCTCAGCCCCTCCCTGTCATAGATCCCGTCACTCTCATCATGGAGCAACTCTCACCCCTCTCTAAAAGGAAATCATGCATGTTTAGCTTAGTAGCTAGTCTCTTTCAAAGGCTCTCAAGATGTTTAGCTTAGTACCTAGTCTCTTTGAAGGTATACAGTAAATGCTAGTGGCTAGTAAATGCCTTTTGTTTTATCACAGTTTATGATCATAGCAGCAAAAGATTAAAGAAGCCTTTGGAACTTCCTGGCTGGAGGATTTAAGAGCCATTCAACTGGTATTTGTTGAAAAGCTGAGGAGGGAGGTAAATGGAGGGGGATCTGAGACTTGGGGTGTCAGTGGATGAGGTCTCTGAGCTGTGTGAGCTGGGTTTAGGCAACATGTTTCCTACCTTTTTCTTTTCTCTTTTTGAAAAGTAGTATACTATATGATTAGGGAGCTCTGTTGGCCTAGTACAGGTAAGGTGCTATGCTGCCATCCCAAAGACATGAGGTTCAAATTCACTAGCTGCTCCTTGGGAGAAAGAGGCACAATCTGTTCCTGTGCAATTAAAGTGCCTCCAAAAACCCACTGGAGGGTCAGCTGTGGATTGGTTCCAACTCCAGAGTACGTAGCAAAACTGAACATGGTTAAGAGGGCATAGTCCTAAAGTTGGACTTGATGAGCTTAAATCTCATCCTCACCATTTTTTCTTGAGATGGATTTACTTCTGTGTACCTCTTTTGCCCAGTTGGGAAAATGAGGAATGTAATAGCATATCAGCTTAACAAGAATATTGTTAAAATTGAGTTAATACAAATAAAGAGTTTACAACAGTGCTTGACATATTACTATTCTCCCAGAATACTCAAAACCAAACTCAACAACTATTGAGTCTGTTTTAGCTCACAGCGAACCTCCATCGGGTTTCCAAGGCTGTCAACCTTCATGAGAGAAAAATGCCCATCTTTTTCCTTCGGAGCAGCCTATGGATTTGAATTGTGGAAACCTTGAGGTTCAGAGTGTGTGCAATGCCACCAGAGCTCCTTCCTTAGCCTGACTTACATTCCTCTGTCTTACCGGTGTAGGGGTTGCTTTGTGTTTTATTAGCCCTTCCTTTGCAGAGTAACGTTGTGTACCATCGAGTCAGAATCAACTGATAGCTGATCCTCTGGTAGATCTTCCAAGGCAGTTGATCACACAGTAGGAGATTGCCCATCCTTCTGTCATAGAGCAGTTGGTGGGTTCAGAGGGCATGCCTTTGGGATTGCAGCACAGCTTCTTAACGCTAGGCCCCCGGAGTAATGAAAGACCTGAAACCAGTCTCAGAGTACTTGAAAGTCTGCCCCAGGTAGGATCTAGCTTATCTAAGTTTAGAGTAATCTGACCCAGGACTGCGATAGTTAAAGAGTTGTCCAGAAAACCTGAGTTCCATTCTCAGTTAACCACTAACTTGCTTTGATCTTAGGTAAGTCACCTAACTTCTGAGCATAGTTTTCGTAGATGTAAAATAAAGAACATTAATTCTAACATAGTATCCCCATTTTATTCTCCCTGTCACTCACTTTATTCTCTATAGTAGTTTGCTTGTTTGCCAAACATGCCAAATACATTCTTGTCAATTATGCTTAAAGGCCTTTGTGTATACCATCCCTTTACCCCCAAGAGAGCTCTCTCCTCAGATTCCCCCCCCCCCCCAATTGTGTTCATATGTGATTCTTTCGAGAGACCCATCATATCTAAAATAGTTTCCACTCCTGGCACTTGTTATTCTGTCTTCTCTTATATTTGAAGTTACTATCTGAAATATAGTCAATTATTCATTGACTTGTATCTAAGTTAACTGCAAGCTGTATGAAGGCAAGAAGTCTCAATGTGTACACTGATTTATTTAAACTTTATGTCTTTTCTGAGCAGGACCTTTGACTGATTTTTCTCTCTCTTGTAAGTAGGTGAGTCCTGTTCCAGAGGCAGTTGGTGCTGACCCTGTAATCAAAAGGAGGAAATAGCTGGCTGAATTCAACCTTGGTATTGGTTATTGGTAAGTGAGAGTACCGAGACAAGCTTGGGCCAAGATGTAGGGACACTAGTTTGGTGATTGTGTTTGCTTCCTTCATTTGTTACTGTTGTTAGGTGCTGTTAAGTTGATTTTGACTCAGACAGCCTTCATGTAACAGAGTAGCTCCACCCTCATATGGTTTTCTAGGCTGTAATCCTATAGGAGCACATTAACAGGTTTTCTTCGGAGCATTTGGGTGGGTTCAAACCACAAATCCTTTGGTTATTAGATACTTAGTGACTACACCACCAAGACTCTTTCTTTGTACACATGATTGATAAGTCATAATTTTCCTACTCCATTTATAAAAAATTAAATAGGTGATTTCCTGGATTGGAGAGAGGCTTGAGATAGCTTTCTTGGAACTGCCACAGCTTATACTAGCTGCTGTTTTCTGAAATTGAATACTAAAATCATCCTTGTATATAAAAGCACTCTTTATGTGACTTCTACCTTCAGTTTATTTTGATCTATCAAACTTATAGGCCAGCCTTGGAAAACTTGTCGTTTTATCATTTCTACAAAATATCACCATAGAAAGGGATGAAGTTGTGATGAAAGAGTGAGAAAGTTGTCTGAAGGGCAGTTAGAGGAAGCTTAGGAGGAATATTGCAGATAGTAAAGGAAAGAGGAATTAAGAATCTGTTGCATTACATAGACCTCATTTAGTCTAGTCAAAACCCCATTTTGCAGATGAGGAGGTTGAGAGTTAGAAGGTGAGATTTGTTTTCCCAGCGTTCACATCTGGGAATCTTTAAAGCTGCTAGTGTCAGTCTTAGTGTAAATACCTTTATTCTTCCCAACTAATCAGGCTTCCTTAAGCTGCTATATTTCTTTTTTAAAAATTTATTATTAATTTCAATGAAAATTTACAGAGACCTTGGATTTCTATTCATTCACTGTTGCACTTTTCTCCCCTCCCAACCCTCCCCCCTAGTACACTACCCTCTTGGAAAAGTAAAACAAAAATTCTTTTATTGTTTTACAATCAAAAGCTGCTATATTTCTTTAAAAAGCTTTAGGAGAATTCGGGATGATAAAAGAGATGCAGTTATTTGAAGGGCTTAGGAGAGAAAGGAGCCATTGAGGTCCATGATGAGAAATTTCTAGGCATTTTTAGAAATGGGTAAGAGACTGAAAGACCGTTCAAGTAGGCAGAGACCAAGGCTAAAATATGGCAGACATGGGAAAGAGAAGGGGAAAAGATTGACAACACATGGGATCCCCAAAATATTTGGATAAGCAGAAGATAGGGACTTGGAGGACTAGATTAGGATTTGGAAACCTGATTTATCTTCTATCAATATATACCTTTGACCAGTCTCTATTTCCCTGTATGGAAAATGGAATTTTTTTTTCCACAGATGCTTATTGTGTCTGTACCAACCACTCAGGATTATTATAGAGACTCAAATTGGAAATTCAGATTGGAAAGCTCTGAATTGTGAAGCAGTATGATGGAAATAAAAGAACATGAGAAAGGAAGCACTGTAAGGATCCCCAGCCTCTCAGTCCCTGATCTAATTTTTTCCTTATCCCCAAAGATTAGGTAAAGAGCAGGTTATTCCAGTAGAAATTTGCATTAAAGAAGCCCTCAAACTCAGTGAGGGGTCGGGGTAAGTGGGGTGTGCCTTTAAATCCCAATAGGAGGAGACTGCCTTTTGTTCTTCCTTGGAGCCAGGCAACTTTTGAGCTAGCAGTGCAATTCACCAAGGATTTTGCCACCAGAGCACCTCAGAAATTTGCATACTATGTCTTCTCTTTCTCATCTGTGGACCCTCTTTTGTACACTTAGCTCATAAGGAAAGAATCCAGACAATATCAACAGCTTAGATATGTAGCATGTACGCTGCAGAGTGTAAGGGTTAAATGTACCTGCACACCATGTCTCCAAGGTCACTGCCAGCATTATAAAGCAATCTTCAAGAGCCTTTCTGCAGCATATATCTGTACTGCTTGTTTAGTTGTACTGAGATGTTGCTGTTTTTCTTGTCATTATCTGAAAAGAAGTCTATTCGTATTTTTGACCCTGAGAGTTCACATCATCCCTAGACCCTCGGACCAACTGCCAGATTTGAAAAGGTACTCGTGATAGGCCCCTTTCTTCACACTGTAACAATACATCATAGACACACTGTTGTTCTCCTTGTCTGCCTTAGGAAGTACATAGAGGTATCTGTTCGCACTTGGTACTCTCTGATTGGAGATTGACCAGTTCCAACTTTTCCTCCCACTTTGAATTTCCAGGCTTCCTCCCATTTTTGTCTTTTGAATCTAACATTCTACAGATTCTGACCTTTCTTTGGCCTCAATACCCAACTTGAATTTTATTGTTTTCATGACTACCTTGTGAAAAAGTTTAATTTTTTACTATTCTAAAATACAAACGATTCCCTATAAACAGGCATAATATGTATGTATCCATATAAAATCTGCTGCTGTGGAGTGTATTACTGCTAATTTATTGCAACCCCATGTGTGTCGGTTGAACTGTATGCCACAGAGTTAGTGACAAATTTTCAGAATTTGATTGCCAGGCTTTTCTTGAAAATAGACTTGAAACCTTCACCCTTTTGGTTAGAGTTGAGGGTATTAACTATTTATACCTCCTTTCTCTTCCCTAGTAGTTATGTATGTTGTTGTTACGTGCCATCAAGTCACCCGCAACTCATAGCGACCCTGTGCACAATAGCTCTGAAGCCTGCCCTATCTTGAGTTAATCTCACTACCTGTGGCACACCTACCTACATTACTCCAGTTACTGTCAATCCATTTAATTCAGGGTCTTCCTCTTCTGTACTGTTCCACCTTTGCAAGGATGATGTTCTTCTCCAAGCATTGGTCTCTCCTGGCAATGTGCCCAAAGTATGTGAAGACAGAGCCTCAAAATCCTTACGTCCAAGGAGCAACCAGGACAGACTTGTTTGTCTTTTGGCAGTCCATGGAATTTTCAGTATTCTTCACCACCACAACTTAAAGGCATCAATGCTTCTGTCATCTTTAGTCATTGTCCATCTCTCTGATGCATAGCAAAAATGTACAAAGACCATGGCCTGGATCAAGTGCACCTTAGTCTCAAGACTGACATTGTTGCTTTTCAGCACTCTGGTATCTGATAAAAATAAATGGTATCTTTCTTATCTGTCATACTAATTTTTCCAGAATCAATCAGAAAAATGAAGGGAACAAAACATCATCCTTAAGCCCTTGTACAGAATGGTTTTATTTATATTTTTATGTGGTGCTGTAACAAGTTTGGCAATCTGGTTTCTAAATACTTGTAAGATTAAAAGTCATATGTGAAAATGGAGAAGGAGCTGCTGTATTAACAGCATCTAGAGGTGCGTGCTGAAAGCTCACAATTCAAAGAGAAGTTGAAGAATAATATGAAAGAGAAGTTTAATAATTTAGAGGCCATTTAAGGGTAACAGCCTTACAAATTTGTGTAATTTCAGTAAGGTGGAGCTGGGAGTGGACAATTTTCAGTCATTTCTTTATCAGTGAGTTTTCAGTGAATACTTATTTATTGAGTGCCTCCCATGTGCCAAGCACACTTTTGAGTATTTGACGTACAGCAGTGAATAAAAGTTTGCTTACTTACACTTAAATTCTGATAGAGGGGGGGAAAATGAATAAATATTAGGAAAAATGCAATAATATAAGGAAATAGATAGGGACTGGTAATCAAACACTCTCTGGGGAGTTGGGAGCTAGGAAAGGGAGGAAATTTGTGCAGAAATACACAGAAACTCAACTTGTAAATTTTTCGTGTATCTTGGAATATAAGTCCAGGCATAGCATTTAGTAATTTCAGAGGCTCTGAAACAGAAGTGGCTGTGTTTGAGGGGCCAAAAGGAGACCAGTGTGGCTATAGATGAAGTAAGGAGGAGAATGCAGTATGGATATTAAGTCGCAAAGGTAGGCCGGGCCATAATGTGTAACAATTTTGAGATAGGAGGCCATTGAAAATTATGAGCTATAATTTGATCTCTCTTTAAAAGAAAAATGCCTCTGGCCACTGTGTATACTGAAGTGGAGACCAAGCGTAGCAGTAAAGAGAACTGGTTAGAGGAAACAGCTGCTGCTTCTAGGTACTGACATTATATAGCAGATGCCAGTATGCCTAATTCTTCCAATTATTCAGAAGTTAGAAATCCAGAATTTTTTTTAAAAACAAAACAAAACAAATGCTTTATTGAGGTATAATTTACCATAAAATTAATTTATTGTATGCAGACCATTGAGTTTTGATAAAATCAGAGTGACGTAACCATTACCATATGCTGACTTTATTTATGTATTAAGAGTCTGAGTATCTGTATTAATCTGTGAGCGACAGGTTAGTGGTCAAGCACTCCAAGCATCTAGAACTCTGCTGGGTAGAGCTAAGAAGCATCTCCTCTCACACTTCCTTAAATCACTCTTTGAATTCTTCTAGCTGGCTTTCCTTCTCAGGTGACCACAGCTTCTCTCGCACTCTATAACAGAAGAACAGTCAAACTACTCAATTTGGTTGGCAATCCAGAATATGATGATGTGGAAGGTGAGGTACAGCATCATCTGGAACAACTCCAACTTGTCTCCCATCTCACTTCTCCCAAAAGTCGCTTCTGCCCAAAATAAACACCTCATCAATTCAGCAGCTCATAGGTGTTTCACAGCGTAGGGAGGAAGCTTTGATTTGATGTAATCCCATATTCTGAGTTTAGAGCACTACTTCTAGACCTTGGTGAGATGTCTCAGGGCTGTTTGTAGTCAGTCTTCATTCTCCTGCTTCTCAGCAGTCACTGATCTACTTTATCTTGGTAGATTTTCCTTTTCTGAGATTAGAAGTAAATTTTACAAAATAATGTTTGCATCTGACTTCATTCATTTAGCTCATTTCTGAGGTTCATCAGTGTTGTAATATGTGTCAGTGATTTGTTCTGTTTGTTTTTCATTACTATCCCTTTGTAGAAATACCACATTTTGTTTATTCATTTGTATTTTTTATGTTCTCTTGATGCTCTGAGTAATGCCTCTTGGGTATATATGGATCTCATGGTGACTTTATCTTTTATATTTAACTTTTAAAGACAAACAGTTTTACCAAGTGGTTGTGCCATTTTTCGTTGCCCTTCAGTAGTAAGCAAAGGTTCCACTTTATCCAAATGCTTCTAAACAAATTGTTTTTGATTGCCATCGATTGAGCACGACTCATAGCGACCCTGTGAATAATAGGTCTGAAGCCTTTCTATAACTATTGTTGTTTCTCAAAGTTAATAGTTTCCAGAGGCATATTGTTTAGGAAGCGGATGCAAACACATTAGTGTCTGCCTTTTTGATCAGAGCCATTATAGTGAGTCTGACATTGTATCTCATTGTGCTCACCTTGGTCTTCCCTAAGGAGCCCTCTGGTGTGGTCTATGGTTGTGTTGTGTTGCTAATTGAGAGGCTGTGACTCCTTTGCAAAATAGATGAGCAGTCTTCTTTTCTGAGATTTCAAGCCTGAGAGACCCAGTGGAGGGTCAACTGTGAGCCATTTCTGACTGGACAGCAGAGGGAAAGAAAGAAAGAATAATATTTAGCATCTTCTCATGCACTTGTTTTGCTATCTTTTTTTTGTGAAATGTCCATTCAGATCTTTTGCCTGTTTTGCAATTGGTTGCTTATTCTGTTATTAAATTGTTAGAGATCTTTATTTATGCTGGAGTTTGTCATTAGCTACCCTTGAGTAGGTCTCTGACTCCTAGTAACACCATGCACAAATGAACAAAATGACATCCAAACCTACGGCATCCTTATGATGATTTGTAAATTAGACCATTATGATTCTTAGAGTTATTGGCTAGTTTTTGGAAGTAGATTGCTAGGCCTTTGTTCCTAGTCTGTCTGTAATCTTGAAGCTGTGCTGAAACCTGTTCAGCTTTTGAGCAATACATAAGCCTCCACTGATAAAAAGTGATGGCTTGTAGTTGAAATGCATTCGCCAAGAAGTGAACCTGACTGCTGAACCACCAGAGCCCTCATATTTTGGGTGTGTTGTTATGTGTCAATTCAGAACCAACTCATAGCTGACCCTCTGGTAGGTTTTCAGAAGCTGTAAATTGTACAGGAACAACTGGTGGATTTGAACTGGAGGCTTTTGGTTTGACAGCACAAATCTTTATCACTAGGCCATTTATACCCTCATAGTTTGGATAGACATTCTTTATCAGACTTATAAACATATTCTCCTAATCTTAGACTTTTGAAGAGCTCCCATTTTAATTTTGATGTCATTCAGTTTGTTAGATTTTTTAAATCAGTTTTTACATTGTGTTTTTACTGTCATTTTTTAAAATATATCGATTGTATTTCACAAATTGCTCTATTCACATTTTATAAAACAAATATATGGGAATGAGCATATAAAACAATGTTTTGTTTTGTTTTTTAATTTTTATTTTTTTTTAAATTTTGTGTGCGTGTACTGGCAAATCAGATCTGACTGGTACAGGAGGATTTTGCGCCTCCTTCTCCGGCAGAGCGTCTGGTGGATTCGAACTGTGTTCCTTTGGGATTGCAGTGCAGCTTCTTGCCACTAGGCCACCAGAGCTCCCCTAACAATGTTGTTTTTTAAATACAGATTCTTCAAAATTTGGTAAAGACTCTCTACAGACTCTTAAAAAATGCTTACTTTTGGATGTAAAGTCATATGTATTTATAACATTTTATATATTTCCACACTCTTGAATTTGCAAATGTTATAGCAGCTTATTTAAAAGTGATAAAGCCCTCTTCCCACTCCCCCCAGCAATGACTGTGGTCTCACATAGACTTTTCAGTAATTAGTCATCAGCCTTTAGAATGGTAAGTTAATTATGCTAATACACATCAAACATCACTCATTTTTAATGCTATTTATGAGTTAAGGAATGTAAGGCATGGGTTCTAACTGCAAGAAGCTTAAAAATATGGCTGAGGGGGCTTAATAGAGTTACAAAGATTTTTCTCCTATATTTTCTTCTGGAAGTTTTATAATTTTTGCTCATAACTTCAGGTCTATGATTCATTCTGAGTTAATTTTCTTACACGATGAGTTAAGGGATATTGTAGCTGATGTTAGATGGATCTCGGCTGAAAGCAAGGAATACCAGAGGAATGTTTATCTGTGTTTCATTGACTATGCAAAGGTGTTTGACTCTGTGGATCATAACAAACTGTGGCTGACTCTCAGAAGAATGGGAATCCCAGAACACTTGATCGTGCTAATGAGAAACCTATACTTGGGCCAAGAGGCAGTTGTCAGAACAGAGCAGGGGAACACTGCATGGTTCAAAATTGGGAAGGGCGTACGCCAGGGATGCATCTATCCCCATACCTTTTCAACAGGTATGCAGAACAGATTATCTGGGAGGTTGGGCTCTATGAGGAGAAATGTGGGGTCAAGATTGGTGGAAGATCTATCAACAATCTGTGTTACACAGATGACACAACCCTGCTTGCTGAAACTGAGGAGGACCTGAAGTGCTTGCTGCAGAGGGTCAAGGACTGCAGCCTCCAATATGGATTGAGGCTCAGTGTCAAGAAGACAAAGATTCTCACCACTGGACCAATTGGCAGCATCAGAATAGATGGTGAAAAGATTGAGATTGTTCACAGTTTTAGTTTGCTTGGCTCCACAGTCAACATTCTTGGCACCAGTAGCCAGGAAATTAAAAGACGTATTGCCATGGGAAAGTCTGCTGTTAGGGACCTCTCCAAAGTACTGAAGAGCAGTGGTGTCTCTATGAAGACTGTGGTGCGTCTGATACAGGCATGGTCTTGGCAGTCAATTGATATGCGTCAGAGAGTTGGACAATGACCAAGGAAGATAGAAGGAGAATTGATGCCTTTGAGCTGTGGTGCTGGAGAAGAGTATTGAGAATACCATGGATTGCTAGGAAAGCAAACAGATTCACCCTGGAAAGGGTTAAACCGGGTGACTCCTTGGAGGCAAGGATTCTGAGGCTCTGTCTAACATACTTTGGATATGTTGTAAGGAGAAAGAAGACCAGTCGTTGGAGAGGAACATCATGCTTGGGAGGGTGGAGGGACAACGCAGGAGGGGAAGGCCCTCTATGAGGTGGATTGATTCAATGACTGGGGCAGTTGGGATGGGAGTGTCAGAGACAGTGCGATTGGCACAGCACAGAGTGGAGTTTAGGGCTGTTGTACATAGGCTCGTTATGAGTTGCAAGTGACTCGACGGCACATAACAACAACAACATACTTAGATGTGGATTGGGTAGGTCATAGTATAAATTCTGGTACAACTTCCAAGCTGTCTTACACAAGGGCTACCCTGTTTTAATGGATACAGAGTGGTTTCCTTTTTTGGTTTTGACTGTGTTTCTCTAATGACATTGAGCAACTTTTCATGTGTGTGCCTTTTGTGTATCATCTGTGGGGAAAACGTCTATTTAGAGACTTCATTTTAAATTAGATTTTTTTATTTTTAGTTGTAGTTCTTTATATATTCTAGGTGGTGGTGGTGGTGTGTACCACTGAGTTGGAACAGACCCATAGCTGACCCTCTAGTGGGTTTTTAGAGGCAGTTAATCACAAGGGAGGAGATTGCCCATCTTTCTCCTGTCGAGCAGCTGGTGGACATGAACTGTGTGCCTTCAGAATTACAGTGCAGCTTCTTGCCATTAGGCAACTAGAACTACCTATTAGACTATCTAAAGATGTTAGGATATATTTATATTTTTCTCCTATTACGTAGGTCATCTTTTCCTTTTTTTTTTGATACTGTCTTAATGCAAAAAAGTTTATTTTGATGAAAACCAGTTTTATTATTTCCTCTCTTGTTTATGTCATCTGAGAATGTATTGGCTAAAAACATTTCCTTAAAAAGTTGGGGGGAAGGGATGGGTCGGGACAAAAGTGCAATAAGGAATGACTGGAAACCCTAAGTCTGTAAACTTTCATTAAAATTAAATTTAAAAAGTTGAAAATGAAAATAACATTTGATCTAGCAATTCCACTACTAGAGATATATCCTAAAGAAATACAAATTGCAGCAAGAGCTTCAGCATAAGCTACAGTACTCTCATATTTATTGTCGCGCTGTAAACCCAGTTGACGAGTGGCTGAAGAAACTGGTACTTTCATGCAGTGGAATACTATGCAGTGGTGAGACTACAGAAAAAGAATTTGCAAAACACTGCATAACACAGATGAATGAAGAAGAAACTATGCTAAATAACTTAAGTCAGTTACAAAAGGACAAATACTGTTTAATGCTATTACTATTAAAAAGGTAAGGAAAGGTTTACACACAGAATCATTCTTGGGTGGCTGCTAGAGTTAAGAAGGGATGAGGGATAGGGAAAAATTAATAGATAATAGACCCTAGGTTGGGTAAAGGGAAAGGCAATATTCAATATAGTATTGACCAGACATCATAACTAGTTACTCTTTATAATTACTTCTCTAAAACAAAATGTATGTGAATAATTGAATGAAAAACCAGTGTGATTTGTAAACTTGCAGTCAAACCATTATAAAAGAAAATAAAAATAAAGAATCTATTAATTAAAAACAAGGTCCTGGAGATTTATCTCTGTTTTCAGAGTTTTATCTTAAATCCTGTATTTATGTATTGGTCTATGTCAAGTTACTTTTTCCATATGGTTTGAGTTATGGTCTAGTTTGCATATGGAAATTGTCTCAGTATCATTTTTTGAACAAGGTATCTGTTTTTATTGTCAGTGTTACTGAAAATTAATGGATCATAGATAAATGCATGAAACTTGTCCATTTCCTTACATTATCTACTATATTGGTTTAAAATTGTCCTCATAATCTTCAAACTACTTTTAAATCAATAAGTCATCTCCTGATTTGGGTAAATTTTTCATTAATTTTTCTCAGTCACTAAAGGTTTGTCAATTTTGTTGATTGTTTCATCAAAAAACCACTTTTGGTTTCATTATTTCTGTTTGAGTTCTCTAATCTTTATTATTTCTTCCTCTTTGCTTTGGGTGCTTAGTTTGTTCTTCATTTTATAGTTTCTTAAGGCTTAGGTTAATTGAATTTTAGGAACAATGCAGCCCAAACCAAGCGCTTCTTCAGTCTTGACTAGATATGTAGGCTGTTAATTTGCCCTTTATGTTGTATTATCCTCTGGAGAAGTATCTGAAGCCTCAGAGGGCCTGTTTGAGAAATTATAGGGGAGACCAGTTATCTGCAGCATAAGGGTATCAACAGGGAGGGTAGGGCCTTAGGGCTAGAGCCATAGCACTGAATAGCCAGGTTCCTGTCTACTTGCCCCAAGACAGTACTGGGGACAACAGCGAGGTAGATTTGAGCTTATTCTGGGAGGTGATGGTGTGTGCAGGGGTGCAGCAGCAAGTAGATTGCCTAATATAGGGCTACCCATTTCATGGACTTCAGAGCTTTCAGGATAGCTTTGGGGACCTTGCTGTATACTTACTTCCTGCTGATGACAGAGTCAAACAGAAATTACATTTTTTTTTTAAACTTGAAGTGCAGGTTACCACACGTAGCATCCTGGGATGGGAAGAACTGTGAGCAACGTCTTAACTTGTTGGGTACTTCTTGTAGCATGAATTTCCGTATCTGTTAAAACAAAAAAAGTTGCTACACAACCTGTTACATAAGATTATGTTTCAAATAAAGGTTGTATAAAATTGCTGAGCACTGTATGACTCTAAAGGACTATTAATGATAGTAATGATAATATGAGGTCCCCAGGTGGTATAAACAGTTAACACACTCACCTGCTAAATGAAAGGTTTGAGTACCCTGGAGGCCTTTCCACAGGAAGGCTTAGTGCTGTATCTCTGAAAACCTGGCCACTGAAAAGACTTTGGAATACAGTTCTATTTTGACGAACATGAGTTTGCCATGAGTTGGAATCAACTCAATAAGAACGGTTGATTCAGTGTTGATAGGGGACCTGGGGCAGAATCTGAGAAGGTCCAGGAGCAGTGCGATGTATAGTCTTCCTTCAAGGTTTAAGAATGAATTTCTGGTTTTACATTTTTCTGTAAGATGTAGGGATGGCATCCTGACGAAAGTAGACATAGCTTAGGATGAGAGGAATTTCTTTGTCTTCTGGAGATTTCTGAGGGATATCTGAGGATGACAGAGCAGCTTAAGTAATAAGCAACGGTTTCTGTTAACTTCAACCTAGAAATTTTTAGTTATATTTTATTATTTTTGTTCCAGGAACAGCTAGCTCACTTTGAAGAATGGCTGCAAAGCAAGACGGTTCAATCCACTTGGACTTGGGAGGAAAGGAGAGACACTCTTGGGCCCTGTGTCCTCTGATTCCTCATTAATTTTCATTAGAACTGAAAAGGTCCTTTCTGACCAACTGGAGCAGCCCACGAGATCAGTCAGATAGGAGGGGACTTGGAATGTCCTAAAGATCAGATTAGCTGGTATGCACTTTGAAGAATGTTTCCTGTGCTAGAGAGATAGGATGGGTTCCTGAGC
Source organism: Elephantulus edwardii (assembly GCF_000299155.1). Taxonomy (NCBI): domain Eukaryota; kingdom Metazoa; phylum Chordata; class Mammalia; order Macroscelidea; family Macroscelididae; genus Elephantulus; species Elephantulus edwardii. Next base: position 6,777,220 of record NW_006399765.1, read on the forward strand.
CTAAAAAGTAAAGCCAAGACATAAATCCAAGGTGAGAGACTGGAAAACTGTAGATCGGGAAATCAGAGTTCATCAACAACTATGAAATAGGGACCCTGGATTAATAAGAAGTCTTTTAGGACACTTATTATCTAATGGGACAGATGTGTGTGGGTGGTGTGGGAGAGGGAGAAAGACACAAAAGGCAACTATTCTATAAAGACCCTGTTAACACAGAATAGGCTTAGTTTCTTTTGATTCTGTCACTTGTCACTTTGTATTATGAGACTCATCACTCCTTATTTCTATCTTCATTCTTCCCCAGTTAGCATAAATCTCTGCTCAGCTTTTGTAATTAGTCTTTAGAAAGTTGCATCTTCCCACTGTTGTGCACCTCTGTCTTTTCTGCCATTGTGGATAGTCTTAAAAACCTTATGCTGAGGGTTTTTTTTGGGGGGGGGGTTTAACAGAAAGATTTGTCCAGGTTCAATCTTTGTTCTGAAAGTTATTTCTTCTGTGATTTAGATGAATTGTAAACCTCTCTGATCCAGTTCCTTCACCTCCAAAATGAGAAATGTCTCCTTTATTTGGAAAGAAGGTGAAAAAAACAACACACCAGACTTGGATTGAGAGCCAACTACAAGTGATTAAACATTTCCATTGCCGTATATTCAATGTCAGATTGTAGTAGAAAAGCTCAGGCTCTTAAATCTATTCTGTTAACTAACTTAACTTTGGGAGTGGTATTTAACATTTCTGGACTTCAATATATTCAGCTCTGAAACAGTGGAAAAGAAAGTTGATCAGTGAGTGCTAATATCCCAGCTAGATCTGTACCTCCAAATGCACGTTGGTTGGTGGTACAAAGGTATCAGAATGAGAAGAGACCACAGGAGAAGGCTTACCTCCAGTTTTGCTTAACTCTGTAGCAGAAACAGTATACTTCTGAATAGCATAAGCATAAAATTCCTATCTGTTCTGGAACCTCAGAATGTGACCTTATTTGGAAATAGGGCCTTAGCAGATATGATGTGATGATGTCATGTGACTTAGTGTGACTAAGACAAGAAAAGTCACAGAGACTCACAGAGAAGGACACCATGTGATGATGGATGCTTTTACAAATCCAAGAAAGAACAGGGATTGCTGGCAACTACTGGGAGCTGGGAAAGAAACATGAAATACTCAGAGCCTTCCAGAAGAGTCCAGTTTTGCCAGGACCTTGATGTATATTTCTAACCTCCAGAACTGTGAAAGAATAAGCTTTGATTTTCTTTAAGTCATCCGGTGGTGGTACTTTGCTGCTCTAGGAAACTAATATAGTCAGTTAGAAAGAAAGAAAACCAGCTACAGTGAAAAAAATACTGGAAGTAAATTGGAGCCTGCCACAAGTGCAAGGACCTGTTTGTCACACAGTATTTTTTTGGGGGGTGGGGGGTAGTGCACAGGGAGGGGAGATCAGATCAGAATGACCTGCAAGGTTGAAGACTGAGAGACACTGCTCTTGAGGCAGAGGACCTTATGGTACCCCTTTCAGCCACTTTCTAGGTGTTTTTGAGTTAAACCACTTACATATTTTTTTTTAAATTTTAATTTTTTTTGTGTGTACCGTCGATTCATATCCGACTGGTACAGGAGGAGATTGCCCCTCCTTCCTTAGCAGAACATCTGGTGAATTTGAACCACACGCCTTTGGAATTGCAGTGCAGCTTTTTGCCACTAGGCCACCAGAGCTCCATAAACCACTTTTCTTTTTGCAGCCTCCATTTTCCAATCTGTAAAATGAGTTTGTTGGATAATACCTTTTCAATACTACTTTCTTTAGTTTGATTACTGTCTTCCTGGTTTCAGGTTGTGTTTGTCCTCTAGATTTCCCCCTTAATACAAAGAGCTTCATTTGTATTAGAGAGCTTCATAATAAACTAGATCTTGCCTAGTTATCTTGAGTACTTAGAAAACTCATAAATTATAATTTTTTTTTATAAATTACAGTTTTAAACATACAATTCCCAGATTGAGCAATACTTTGGTCCACCCAATCCAGGCATTTAATTCTGAGAGTTAAAGACAGCAGAGTAGGGAGACCATAGCATAGCAGGCCCTGAATTCAGATTTCTGTCAGTAACTAGCTTAATCTCTTTGAGGCATGGTTTTATCATCTGAAAATAGATGATAAAGTAGATTCACAGAGAATTATTTGGAGTAGGGGAGAAAAGACCAGGGTCTTGTTCAAGCTTAAACTCAAACTGGAACCCACATTTTCTGTGTCTCAGTTCAGGGTTCTCTTTTCTTCTAGAGCCAAGGTCAGTTGTACACACCCCTCCCCCCTGTATAAAGTTACAATTGGAATTAGAAGCGTGTTGGCTTTCTTACCATCCCTGCCAGCAATCTTCTCAATTCCCCTGTGGCGTATGTCAATAACATAGCTCGTACTTGTTTTAGAAACAAGTGCACTATAAGCACTCCTCTTTGATTTGCTTTGGCTGATATGGGATCCAGATGCTCTTAGAATAGCACAGCAGACTCTCCAAATCAGCCGATTGCCATTCTGAGCCATTCACAGCTCTGATCGGCTGTTGGCTGGGGTTTGTCCCCAAGTCCTCCCTGCTCATCATACAAATCACATTGTCATCTTTTACTCGCTTGCCCTTTCCGTCTTGAGTGCAACATTTACTGAGTACTTACTATGTACCAGGCAGTGTGATAAGCACCTTACATGATTCTCTCCTCATAATCTTTATAACTCATTAAAGTAGTGATAGTTTCAGAAGATAAATGTGAGGCTTACTGAAATAAATCAGTTTACCAGAAATCACGAACTATCCCATGAATATGCTGTGTTTGAACTCAAGCCCTCCTGATTCCATACATTGTACCTCCTCTTCTGGCTTCAGCCTTGCCAAGTGCATGAGGTGTTTAAGTAACCAGGAAGAGACATTCAGTGCCTTCGTATATTGTTAATATCTCCTGTCCCTGCATGCATTTCTTTTGCAATGAGCTGCTGTTCTGTCATAACCTTAGAACAGCTACTCAAGGGCCTAGGTATGTGGCCGAGACAAAGGAGAGATCCAGGCATTGAGAAGAGGAGGCTAGGCTTCCATTTTCAGTGTAGAACAGAGTCCTTAGTAAAAAGTGTGTTCATAGGGTTGCTGAGTTATAGTTCAGTTGATGACACCTAATGACAGCAATGGAATCCAGTTTGGGAAGTTGTCTGGAGCAACCGGATTCTTCAGAGGTTTGTTTTCTGGTTCTGATGAGGCTTGCATGTGGAATGTTTACTTGCCATTGGGTGTGGGATTTGTCTTCCTATTTAGGAGAGCATTTGGTCGCTTTTTTGGAGCTGGAGTCTGTTATGGGGGTTGTCTGGAGTAGCTGGATTCTACAAAAGTTTGTTTTCTGGTTCTGGTGAGGCTTGGTGGGGAATGTTTACTCACCATTGGATGTGGGCTGACTGGATTTGACATCCTATTTGAAATAGCATTTGGAAACCAGTTTGGAGCTGGAGTCTGGGGATTGTCTGGAGTAGCTGGATTCTACAGAGGTTTGTTTTCTGGTTCTAGTGAGACTTGGGGGATGAATGTTTACTTGCCATTGGGTGTGAGCTGATTGGATTTGGCCTCCTATTCCAGCCCTTGGGCCTTGCACTCCTCAGGCCTGGTTTTAATTGTTTTTGGGTCAAACATTCTTCTAAGTGGTATAGCACTGGTCTGTCCATTTGCCATACAGAGGTAACTTGTGGTTACTGTGATACTGAACACTGATTTGTCAAATGGTTACCCATGGTGGACAGTGTTTGGTGGAGCTCTCCACTTAAAACAGGCTTGGAAGCAGGAGTGGCATCCACTTGCCTCTGGAACCTCTATGAACTTGGAGAAATGAAGAAAGTTATACAAGTGTTCAGGTTTTTCGTTCATATGAGTCATCTATTGCTCTGCAGCACTTAAAAACAACAATGACAGCAATAACAACAAAGCCATTTTCAAATTTGCATGAGAACTATTTCAAGCAACCAGGCCAACTTACGTACTACTCTGTGAAGAATAAGGAAATAAAGTAAAAAGGGGTTGTATCATAAATCTGTTGACTGTTCTTTAAGGATGTGAGAGAAGAGGAGACACAGAAAATGTTTTCAGAATAAGTTGTTTTGTATAAATCCACAAATCTGTACTCAACTTTTTAATTTACACACATTTTCTTCAGAAATCTCGTTGTGGGGTAACTGATGGCATCTTTCTATTAGATGTCTGAATCTTTAGTCTTCTTAATCCCAGTGAGTTCAAGTCTGTCCTGAGAGGCTTCTCTTTCTGGTCCTTGTTTTTTAAAAGGCGTAGGTGCTTTGCCTCGAACCTTTCTCAGCTGTCCTCTGCCCTTCTGTTCCCCCTTCCTTCAGTGATAAGCAGTTGCTAGACAATTCTTAGGAAAACTTCTAATCAGGCATTTTTAGTTCTGTAGGGTGAGATGAGCTATTTTTTTGGCTTCCCAAGATCTTTGCTATAAAATCACATTACATTGAGGTAGCAAGAGTAAGAAGGGCTTTTAACTAGTGATTGTCAAGTTTGCAAAGGAGCCTTTTTTTATAAATATATAATTGAACATCTAAAACAGAGTTTCCCTGGTAGAAATGGCAACAAGATGGACCCCCATTTAGTCTAGCTTCCCCTGAGGTATCTGCTTTGAACTTGGTTTATAAAACAGCCCCGACCAAAACTTCCCATTTTACAGTAGTTAAGTTGAAGCCATGTAAGGGGCAGTAATATGCCCAAGGTTACATAGTGCAATTAATCATATTGCCTGATTCTTACTTTGATACCACTTTTACTGTACTGAGCTATATGTCACTTCATAAATGATCACCTGTTCCACTTCACTGGTCTTCTGTGGCTGTGTATCAGGCTTTTCTTGCCTCTTGGCATTTAATTCTTGCAAAGTATGTGGACCAGTGGTTGTGCAAATGCCTATCATGTATGTTCAGTGGACATGTCCGGTTTTACTCATTAATGTAGGAACAAGCAGAAAGATAACAGTGGAAAAACTGGATTCCTCAGATCTGATTGTTAAATGAGACCTCAAATTAATGTTGTTATGTGCAGTTGAATCGTTTGCAGCTCATAAAGACTGTGTACAACAGCCCTAAACTCTGCCCTGTCCTGTGCCAATCACACTGTCTCTGACACTCCCATCCCGATTACCCCAGTCACTGAATCAATCCACCTCATAGAGGGCCTTCCCCTCCTGCACTGTCCCTCCACCCTCCCAAGCATGATGTCCCTCTCCAAGGACTGGTCTCTCCTTATAACATGTCCAAAGTATGTTAGACAGAGCCTCAGAATCCTTGCCTCCAAAGAGGCACCCGGTTTAACTCTTTGCAGGATGAATCTGTTTTCCTAGCAGTCCATGGTACCCTCAATACTCTTCTCCAGCACCACAGCTCAAAGGCATCAATTTTCCTTCTATCCTCCTTAGTCATTGTCCAACTCTCTGATGCATATCAATTGACTGCCAAGACCATGGCCTGTATCAGACGCACCACAGTCTTCATAGAGACACCACTGCTCTTCAGTACTTTGGAGAGGTCCCTAACAGCAGACTTTCCCATGGCAATACGTCTTTTAATTTCCTGGCTACTGGTGCCAAGAATGTTGACTGTGGAGCCAAGCAAACTAAAACTGTGAACAATCTCAATCTTTTCACCATCTATTCTGATGCTGCCAATTGGTCCAGTGGTGAGAATCTTTGTCTTCTTGACACTGAGCCTCAATCCATATTGGAGGCTGCAGTCCTTGACCCTCTGCAGCAAGCACTTCAGGTCCTCCTCAGTTTCAGCAAGCAGGGTTGTGTCATCTGTGTAACACAGATTGTTGATAGATCTTCCACCAATCTTGACCCCACATTTCTCCTCATAGAGCCCAGCCTCCCAGATAATCTGTTCTGCATACAGGTTTTAAAGGTATGGAGGCAGGACACATCCCTGGCGTATGCCCTTCCTAATTTTGAACCATGCAGTGTTTCCTTGCTCTGTTCTGACAACTGTCTCTTGGTCCAAGTACAGGTTTCTCATTAGCACGATCAAATATTCTGGGATTCCCATTCTCCTCAGAGTCAGCCACAGTTTGTTATGATCCACAGAGTCAAACACCTTTGCATAGTCAGTGAAACACAAATAGACATTCCTCTGGTATTCCTTGCTTTCAGCCAAGATCCATCTAACATTAGCTACAATATGCCTAGTACCATGACCCCTTCTAAACCCAGCCTGGACTTCTGGCAGTTCTCTGCTGATGTGCTGTTCCAGTCGTTTTTGGATAATCTTCAGTAGAATCTTGCTTGCATGTGAAATCAATGATTATTGTTCTGTAGTTTCCACACTCTATTGGGGTCACCCCTTCTTTGGGATGGGAACAAATACAGATCTCTTACAGTCAGTTGGCCAAGTGGTTGTTCTCCAAATTTCTTGGCACAACTTGGTGAACACGTCCAGGGCAGCATCTGTTAGCTGAAATATGTCAATTGGTATACCATCTATTCCAGGGACCTTATTTTTTGCCATTTCCTTCAAAGCAGCCTGAACTTACTCCTTCATCACCATAATGAAAATGTTGCCTTTGGATGTATTTTGTTTGCTTAAAAAATTAGACCTTGCTCAGTTTTCTATACATTTACCTCTGACTTTGCAAACTTTTTAAAAAAATTGATTTCTAAATGAAAATTTACAATTACTGGGTTTTCATGTGATCATTTATTGACATTTTGTTTCATAATATTGCCATTGATGAAATTGATTAATTACAATGTCTCAGCAGTCCTTTTTTGTGTTTTTATAAACATTGAACATTAATATTTGTGAAGATTAAATCACATAAAATTCTATTCTTGAAGAGTACCATTTGACCTGCAGGCTCATATTTTAAAAAGAAAAATAAGTTCTAACATGATTTCACAGTCATCTTCTTATCTGATTTCTATAAACTATATTTTGGATCATTTTTCCTTAACAAGCCAACACTGAAAATGATCACAGGTTCAAATGAAAAGCTGGTTAAAGCTGCCCAAGAAGTTACCTGGGTTGTACAGACCCACCCTGCTAAAGATTCTTTGGTTCGCAGTAATCACATAAAATCCTGAGTTCCCTCTATTGCAGCTCTACTGTCTGTTTACAGGCTTGACCCTTAGTAAACTTAGACCAGTTTCTTTTCCCTTCTTTGTATGGGAGAGGTACTTTACCTGCTCCTGGTTGCTTTCAAGGTAGTCTTGGATGTGTAGAAGTACCCTGCTGAAGAAATAGTGAAAGAAGATTCTTGAGTTCAGTACTTGTTCTACTACTAAATAAAGTAGGCAGCTGCTTTTATGATTTTACTTTGCCTCTGAACATGTTTTACCTAAACCATATATCCTTTTCTTCCCATTGACAGTGGACCGCTTAAGTCCAGAATTCAACCATCTCTCACTGTGATGATTTCATTTTCAACCAGCTGTTCTGCCCACCTCTAATCCCTTCTGTGTTCAGCACTACTGTTACACCACTTTTTCATTTCTGGCTGCTTTGCCTAATCACAGCATTAATTTTTACCAGACTCACATTTGATCACATGACTTAGGGATGGAGGGATTCCTGGAAGGTGAAAATTGGAGTTTTTGTTATGTATCTTTTTGGCTAATCGTCTGTTATTAGGACCTCAAGAAAGAGCCAAATGACTTCCCTAAAGCCACTTACCTAAGTAGTGCTAGAACTTGCTTTCTTTTCCCCTGTTACCTTGTCTCCCAGTCTCTGGCTCTTTTTTTTTTTTTACATGCTGTTTCCAACAAGAGAGAGCCAAGATGTGACTCATGTAGTTTGCAAGAGGAGCTACCATTCAAGGATCCTCTGCCATCTGCCCATACTTTCAGCATTTTATTTAGTGTTTGTCATGTGAATTTATTGCTTCAGTCTGGCCAACATCTTTGTACTACCACTCTACAAAGACAGCATGTTAGTAATTCCATATCCTTGTTCATATGGGGGAATGTCTGAACTAGCAGCCTACTCTTAACCATCAGCCTATATCCCAAACTTTGAAACCCAGCTAGAGTCTTACTTCTGGAGAAGCACTATGGACAAGGAAGCATAGGACTTGGATGGACATAGTGTGCACCTAAGCTGGATTTGAATCCCAGTTTAGACACATAGTGGTTACCTAAGAGAAGTTAATTCTCTAAGAGAAGTTTCTCATCTGTAAAATGGAAACAATACTTAACTTAAAAGGGGTCTTTGGAAGGATTATTTAAGATAATGTGTATAAAGGGGAGCTCTGGTGGCCTAGTGGTAAGGAGCTGCAACTACAATCCCAGAGGCACACGGTTCAAATCCACCAGATGCTCTGCCGGGGAAGGAGGGACAGTCTCCTCCTGTACCAGTCAGATCTGATTTGACGGTACACTCACACAAAAAATAATAATAATTAAAAAAAATGGGAAAAAAAAAGATAATGTGTATAAACATTTTGTGTTTTAAACCCCGTCAAAGTGCTCCTTATCCCAGTGCCCTCTCCCTTTCCCCTAATTATCTGTTAACTAACACTGTTTTTTCTGTGTCAGACATACTAAATGTCTTTTTTTAAATATTATTATCATCTGTTAAGTTTAATTTCATGGCTGTGTAATTATCGTATGTACAATAGCTTAAATTTTTGCATACACTTGTATTTCACTTATTACTCTATCATTTTCAAACTGTATAAATTTTGAATAACCTTTGACATCTCCCTTGTGTCTTTCTGCCACCAGAACCCTGAAATTTAATCCTATAACCATTTGGAAACCTAGAGTGTTTGCCTGCTCTCTTTGGACAGAAATATTTTTGTGTTGATGACAGAGCAATAGCAACAGGACTAATTCTGTGTGATTTGGAAAAGATACGAGGGAAGGTAGAGGACATGATGCTTGGGAGCCATTAGGTCCAAGATTGACAACCCCTCACAGATCTAATAATGAAAAGATTTTTTAGATGAGGATCTGGGGATAGTGTTTGATGGTAGCTTCTTTTGATTTCTCTTTATCTGCCAGTTGCTGATTGTGTTCCTCAGCTAATTCTTAATTTCAGCTTCAGCTTCTCTAGCCATAAGGCAGTACTATTGATAGTTACTTTTGGTATTATATGTTCAAGTAACATCAGTAAATAAGTTACCATATAATACCTGGCACTTGGTTGAGTATATAGCAAGTAGGAGTTTACTAAAAAAAACAAAACAAAACAAAACAAAAAACACTACTATGATTCCCTGAGCAGTCCCCTTAAAAATACCCCAAATCCCTCCTTTCCTCAGAAATTATGAGTAAGAAGGAACCTCACCAGGCCAGGCTGTATCCCACCAGGCATCCTATCTGAGTAAGCAGGATTGTTATGTAGCAGATATACAGAGGCAGGCAGGTAGCTCAGGCAGCAGCTGATGAATAAAAGGTTTCTCTCTGTTCCCAATAAATTGGTCCTTGGGGATCCTAGCTTTGAAATTCTAATTGACACAGGAAGGAAAAGATTCATTAGGCTCTGGACTCATTAAAATGCTCTGCTGCTCACCTACTATTTATTCTTGGCACTTTATCAGGAAGAATTAAGTAAACCAACGGGTTGGGAGCTACTTACAGCAGAGTCCAGTCTGCCTGGTGCTGCTGGCAGTGGAGGTGGGGATGGGGAAGGGACAGATGCTGGGCTTTTGTGCTGTGTGCACATACCTGGCTTCTGAAGTACTTCACCTTTGGGATTAAAATTCATCTAAACCTTGTATACCATCTGTGTTGCAAATTAATTTATGGATTGTCCGAAGAAGGGCTGAGTCTTGCTCAAGATCACCTAGCTCATTAGAGGGGGAGCACTATTGAGAATTTGTCAGGCCCCTCAGTCTCCTGACTTTGAGGCCATAAAACTGCCCTGCATCCATCACCTTTGTGTTGCTAGACCCTTTAGTAGCTGCTTCTGACACTTTCTGCATGCTAGGATTTTCTGATCAGACAGAGCAGAAGAGGTAGAGACCTGATGTGGTGTTGCAGCGTCGCGTCAAGATTAAAAAGACCTCCAAGAATCCTAAAGGTTAAATAGTGTTATGGATTGATGATGATTCTTCCCCCTGGCTCCTTCCTCCCCCAATATATGTTGGAAGCTTATCTGTGGAAGTACCATTTGGAAAACAGGCTTTTATTTATTGTGTTAATAAGAGACCTGGTTGGTATAGTGGGTTAAATGTTGGACTGCTAACCTGAAGGTCAGTGGTTTGAACTCATCAGTGATTCCACAGGAGAAAGAGGACAGTCTGCCCTCATAATTATTTATAGCTTAGGAAACCCTTTGGTACGGTTCTTTTTTGTCCCATAGGGTTGCTTTGAGTTAGAATCAAGATATTGTGTAAATGAGACCGTTCAGCATGTTGTTTGTTGTTACATGCAGTTGAATCACAAGCGACAGTAGCTCTGAAGCCTGCCTTATCCTGAGCCAGTCTCACTGATTCCAACATACCTACTTTCATTGCCCCAATCATTGTATCAATCCACTTTATCCAGGATCTTTCTCTCCTGCACAGTCCCTCCACCCTTCCAAGCATATCCTTCTCCAAGTACCAGTCCCCCTGGCCCCATGCTCACAGTATGTGAGAAGGAGCTTCAAAATCCTAGCCTCCAAACTTGATTTCACCCTTCCTCACTAAGATAGACTTGCAGCATAGGGAGCATCTTAAGCCTCCTCACTTTTCAGATATAAAATGAGCAAATTAGGCACAAGCAGGAACAAGTACACACTGAGGAAAGAGAGATGCCATATGGAGATCATTAAGAAACTAAGAAATGCCAAAAGTATAGAAACTATAGGAACTGTTTCCCCGGAGATGACAGAAAGGAAGTCTTCCTCTAGAGCCAGTACTCTGGCTTCAGACTGCTAGCTTCCTAAAATTATGAGAAAAGAAATTTTTTTCCCCCACACACACCCCAAACTAACCCATTTATTATAGGCTAGAGATGCTTCAAATGGGGGAGCTTCTATTGGTCTTTCAGTTCCTTCAGTCTTCTGATGGCCAACTTCACTCTGTCTGTGGAGGTGGTGGTGTGGGTCCAGGCGCCACCAGCTACTGTCTTCATGTAGGAACCACATGGCCAGATGCCCACATCTTGTCTCTTCATTTTGGTTTTGCCCCAGAAGGAGCAAGTATACTTGGCATGCTGCCTGATTTCAATTTTCTTTACCATCTTCCTGAGTGAGGCACCATAATGGGTTCTGTATTTACCGACGATGCCAACTTTCTTGGTGCGTTTGGCCATTTTGCCGCAAACCAGCACTAAACCCAGAGAAGGTATTTTTGTTTTGTTTTGGTTTTTTTTGTTGTTCCAGTAGCACTCACTAACCAGGATAGTAAGAATTACCTCAGTAAGGTGACTCATTCAGAGACTGAGGGACTAATACTACAAAGGCCCAGAGGTTCTTCCTAGGAATGAAGAATTGAGTCTTGCTAGAGTGGAGGAGTTGGAGAGAAGAAACCATAATAAGTCGAATCCACGAGGTTTTCATTTACTTTCTCTGTGGCCCTAAAGAAATCTGGACCTAAGATTAGTACTCTGGGTTCCAGTGTTGATTATTCATCATTCAACCAGTATTTACGTCAGACTGTTTGTATTTATCATGTTGGGGATTGAGTTCTAAAAATATGCAAGATGTTAAAAAAATAAAATAAAAAGATATAACCCCTTCTTCTAGATCTGTCAATTTAATGAAACAAGCAAGTGAATAAGCAGTCCCTGTAATGTGTACCACATGTCGATCAGTGGAGACTTTTGTGTTGCTATAGTGCTGAACAGGTTCAGCAGAGCTTCCAGACTAAGAAAGACTTAGTGATTAATTTCTAAAAATCCACAATTGAAACCTGGATCATAATGATTCAGTCTGCAACCCTTCAAAGGGACCATGCAGAACTAGGCAGCCATTTGTTCTGTTGAATGAGAGATTGTTGAGTTGGGGTCAACAAGTGGTGATAAATCAGAGGGACCTTCCCTTTGCTGGGTGAAGGGAGGATTGAGCTGTGTGTTACTTTCAGTATTTTGTTTAGGCTCTGATGATCCTATTTATCAAGTATTGCTGTACTTGTCCTGTAGAGCTCACTCATGTGCTGATGGTAAGAAAGCTTTATGGTATTTGTGTAGCGTTCTGTTGGTTATAAAACACTGTATTAAATCATTGTATCTTAACTATGATCTTAGGACTTCAGAAAATCTCTCCCATTTTCCAAGAGACTTAAGAGACCTAGAGAGGTTGAGGCTTGTTCAAGGTTTTACAGCTTTTGATCAGCAAAAAACAAAAACCTCAAATCTGTGTTCCTTTGACACAACAGTGGATCCAAGCCAATTTTGAAAAGTAGAATAATGGCAAAATTACTTTCACCTACTAGAGAGTGACAAATTTCCTTTGCTTTGACCTTTCACAGTTGCTGGAAATTTCAAAAGTTGTATCAGATACGTGAAAAGCAAACTTAAGGTGTCTGATTTCAACCTTTTCATGATGAGTTCTAAACGTCAAGATCTGTGTCCCTATACCCCGCCTTCCACTCTTTCATCTTATAGGACATTACCATGTCAGACAGAGTCAAGTTTTGCAGAAAGATAAACTGAGGTCCACAGAAGACAAGGAATTTTCCCAGACTCATTTAGTCATTCATGTCAAAACAAAACTGGATCCAGAATTTCTTACACTAAACAGGCTGTAGAATGTGAGTCAGACTCCTTTGATTAGTTAAAAATAATTCCTGGCTGTGTCCTATGTGCCGTAGACGTTGCTATAAAAGAGAACACTTAGAAGAAGACAGACATGCCAAAAACCTATCTTGGTACAATGCTTTAAGAGTAGGAAATTGTGGTATTTACTTCTGCTCTTCCCAGGGGTTGGCTCCAAGAATGCTTTGCTGTTGTTTTTAGTCTTAGCCTGCCAGAAGCTAGACGGAGCAGCTGTTTAAATTAGTGTGGATCATGAGAATGCGATCACAGGCAGGGCTGGAGGATGAGTTGAAAGCCCTACCTCTGCCTATTGCTGTTGTAATTTCCATGCCATAATGAAGTGAGCCCTGGTGACCCACTCTCTTGTCTTCTATCAGCCCCCTTCCTTTTACCCTTATACATGCTTGCTTGCCTCCTGAATAGATGTCATGTAGCAGCTGCTGAAAACAGCTTTCTCCAATGACCCTTTTGACCCTAGGATATTCTAGTGAGGTCAAGGAGTCTACAGATTTTCCACCTTTTCTTACTGTGTTTTACTCCCGACTTCTTATGCGATTTGACCATTTAGTATGACTCAATTAGAAAAAAACCCTAAAGAGTACTGGGAAGGATGAACATGTTTCATGTTTACCTGGAGAAGTTCAAGAAGCATGATTAAGGGGTGACTTAGATAAAGATTAACTTTTATGATGGAAACCCTACAGGAACTTGTAAACCACAAAAAGAAATAACATTGATGGTATTTTAGATACCCTTGTGTTCTTAACTTGGTGTGCACTACAGCACTCTTTATTTACCACTATTTGAATCTTAAAGCAGCTCAATATAAGGAGCACTAGTCCCTTTTGAGAGTTAAGACCAAGAAAAGATTAGGGATGGTTAGAGACCATCTCATAATCAAGATAGCACAACTTTGGCAGAGATCAAGACACAAGATAGCTCTGTACAACCACAATTTGCACAAGTAGGTCAGGGTTGAAATCAAGTGTTCATCAACTATTTGAATAAACTATTTCGCTTCTCTGAGCCTGTTTCTTCCTCTATAATAGGAAGATAATAATATCTTCCCCTTATGATTGTCTAGGGATTAAATGATATAATGAATGGAAAATGCCAGCACAGTATGTAACACGTAATAGGACCTCAGTAACTATAGCTTTCTCCATCTCAGTGTTTCAAGTATATTGTATTCTTGACCTTTGAAAATTGATATGCTCACTACAGTAAAATGAACTTAAAAATAAAATTGAATTAAACACGTTGCAGTGATGCCAGTTGCAACCTCTTTTGTTATATATTGTTGTTAATGTGCTGTCAAGTTAGAATTGACTGATGGCTGACTAGCAAGTTTTCAGAGACTATACATCACACATGGGAGGAGATTGCCCATCTTTTTCCATGTATGCATTATATAGTAGGACTATTCTGTGGTGTTTTCTTGGTTGTAATCTTCACAGAAAGAAATAGCTCAGCCTTCTTCTCCAGTGCCACTAGGTTGATGAACACAAATCCAGGACATAAAAGAAATCTTGTTACCAGGATACCATTTAAGTGCCTTACTGGGTTAAAAGAACTATATTAGTGAAAATTAAGCGTGTTCCAGGCTTTGGGTAAATATTTCTGATACAATCCACAGTACATAATAACTGATAGGAATCCTAGGGAATTATTCTACTGTCCCCTGAAATGTTTTCCTAAGAATTTGGGAGAAATCAGATCAAATTATGTTAAATAACATTAAAAAAACCAACCCAGCCAACCTGATGACTTCTGAGCTTTTACTATGTATTGTTACTTTTGGGGAGGTAGAGGAGTAGAGTATGCCAAATTTGCTATTTTTATTTGACTTTGTATAGCTATACATATGGATTTCACCTGATGGTATGCATAGGAATCAAATAGATTACATTTGTGGAAAGATTCGCTGAAGAAGTTCAATATCAGCAGTGAAAACCAGGCCAGGTGTTGATTGTGGGACAGACCACCAATTACTCATATGGAAATTCAAGCTGAAGTTGAGGAAAATTAATTCAAGTCCACGGAAACCAAGATTTGACCTTAAGTCTGTCCCACTCGAATTTCAAAACCATCTCAGGAACAGGTTTGAGGCCTTGAGCACCAATGAGCGTAGACCAAATGAGCTCTGGGAGGATTTCATTAAAATCGTCCATGAAGAATGCAAAAGATCATTACAAAGGCTAAAGAAGAAAAGACCAAGATGGATGTCAGATGAGACTCTTGAGTATTGCATTAGAGTGCCAAGAAGCCAAAGCTAAAAGAAGAAATCAAGAAATCAAAGAGCTGAATAGAAAATTTCAAAAAGCAGCTCGGGATGACAAAGCAAGATACTATAATGAAATGTGCAGAGAGTTGGAGTCAGAAAATCAAAAGGGCCGGACTCGCTCAACATTTCTTAAGCTGAAGGAGTTGAAAAACAAATTCAAGCCACGGGTGGCAATACTTAAGGATAATTTGGGTAGAATGTTGAATGATCCAGGATGTATATAAAGAAGATGGAAGGAGTACAGAGTCACTGTATCAGAAGGAATTGGCTGACAATGAGGAATTTTCATTAAATAAGATCTGAGCAAGAACCTATGGTGATGAAGGAGGAAGTTCAAGTTGCTATGAAGGAATTGGCAAAAAACAAGGCTCCAGGAGTTGACTGCATACCAATTGATTTATTTCAACAAACAGATGCTGCCGTGGATGTCCTCACTAGGTTGTGCCAGGAAATCTGGAGGACAGCCAGCTGGCCAACTGACTGGAAGAGATCGATATTTGTTCCCATTCCAAAGAAAGGTGACCCAACAGAGTGTAGGAATTATCAAACAATATCATTGATACCACATGCAAGCAAGATTCTGCTGAAAATTATCCAAAAACGTTTGGAACAATATGTCAACAGAGAACTGCCAAATGTGTAGGCAGGATTTAGAAGAGGTCGTGGTAGTAGGGATATTATAGCTAATGTAAGGTGGATCTTGGCAGAAAACAATATCAGAAGAATGTCTATCTGTGCTTCATTGACTATGCAAAGGCTTTTGACTGTGTGGATCACAACAAGCTGTGGCTGACTCTGAGAAGAATGGGAATCCCAGAACATTTGATTGTGCTAATGTGAAACTTATATTTGGACCAAGAGGCAGTTGTCAGAACAGAGCAAGGAGACACTACATGGTTCAAAATCAAGAAGGGGGTCCGTCAGGGATGTCTTCTGTCTCCATACCTTTTCAGTCTGTATGCAGAACAGATCATCCGAGACACTGGGCTGTACGAGGAGGAGTGTGGCCTCAGGATTGGTGAAAGAATCATCAACAACCTATATTATGCATATGACACAACCCTGCTTGCTGAAACTGAGGAGGACCTGGAATGCTTGCTGCAGAAGGTCAAGGACTACAGTGTTTATTATGGATTGAAGCTCAATATCAAGAAAACAAAGATTCTCACCACTGGGTCAAATGGCAGCATCAGTATGGATGGTGAAGAGACTGAGATAGTTAACAGTTTTAGTTTGCTTGGCTCCACAGTCAACACTCTTGGTAACAGCAGCCAGGAAATCAGGAGATGAATTGTATTGGGAGAGTCAGCTGTGAGGGACCTCTCAAGAGTACTGAAGTGCAATGATGTCAGGCTGGAGACTAAGGTGCGCCTGATCCAGTCTATAGTCTTTGCATCAGAGAGTTGGACAGTTAATAGGGATGATAGAGATTTGATGCCTTTGAGTTGTGGTGCTGGAGAAGAGTGTTGAATATACCATGGACTGCTAGGAGAACAAACAGGTTTGTCCTGGAGAGGGTGAAGCCAGAATGTTCCCTGAAGTCAAGGATTCTGAAGCCTCATCTGACGTACTTTGGGCATGTTGCAAGGAGGGACTAGTTCTTGGAGAGGGACATCATGTTTGGGAGAGTGGAGGGATGGCGCAGGAGAGGAAGACCCTCGATGAGATGTATCGATTCTGTGAGTGGAGTGGTGGGAATGAATGTATTTAAGACAGCGAGGTTGGCACAGGATAGAACGGCGTTTAGGGCTCTTGTACATAGGGTCGCTATGGGTCACAAACGACTCGATGGCACATAACAACAACAATAGCAGATGCCAATGTGTCTAGTTCTTTCAGTTATTCAGGAGAAGTTAGAAAGCTAGAATTTTTAAAAAACAGCTTTATTGAGGTGTAATTTATCGTAAAATTAATTCATTTACAGTATACAGACCATTGAGTTTTGGTAAAGTCAGAGTGACCTTGGAGGCCCCTTTCTGAGGGACTCTTACTAATATCCTAAGAACACAAGTCTCCTATGGAGGTTGAGATATCACTAATCTGGTCAAGTCCCTCATTTTCTAGATGTACCAACTAAGATCTATAACCTGAAAGTACAGAGGCAATTCATGGCAAAATCAAGTAAAAAACCTCAAGATGCCCAACTCTCTTCAGTCGCATCACTGTTTTCATTCTTTCTTGAAAGGAGCGCTGGAGGCAAGGCAGAGACAGCTCTGATGGCCTTGTTTGTAGGAAGTTGCACGCTGCCAACCTAATGGCAGCTAGTTCAGATCCACCAGCAGCTCTGAGAAGAAAGGTGAATCATCTCTTCTCATGTGATTTACAGCCCCTGAAAACCCACTGGAGGGTCAGCTGTGAGTTGCAAGATAAAATGTGGAATTTATTGAAACCCAATTCAAGATCGTTCTGAGTCAGAGGGTTTGATTTTTTTCCCCTTTTAAGTCTAAATATTACATCATGATGCCGTGGTTAAAGCAGCTTAGGTGTCAATGAAAAGGTTCATGGTTTGAGTCCACCAGCCCTTCTTTAGGTGGAAGGTGTAGCAAGACACATCTGTAAAGATCTTAACCTTTGAAACTTTGAGCTTGTTCTGCCCTGCCCAAAGGGTGGCTGTGCTGGAATCTACTAGACAGAAGTGATTTTGGTTTAGAGTCTTCCTTTTTTTAGCCAGAAAATCCTAAAATTATAGGGGATTCTGAAAACTACTTATCATAGGGCATTGTTAAGAATTTCAAGCTTTCTCTTTTAATATGTTTATCCCAGTAAGCAGGGAAATGAAGAAAACAACAGGCTTAATGGCCACCAAATGTTTCCAACTGGTTGAAGGACCAGAGGTCAGGTAATTAGCTCAGTGTCTGGAAAGATACCTCTATCCCATAAAATCTAACTTGGTTTTTACTGTGAACAATTTGAATTGTATCCAGTGGACTCATCTCAGAGTCCACAGTGCAGTTCCAATGATGAATGCTGACACTAGTAACTCCAGGAAATATCTGGAGAGGGCTTTGGAGAGAGTCTATAATTTCTGCTCTTCCATTACCGTCTCCACCAGTAAATAGGGAATGTTCTGCAAGATTTCTATCTGGATCCTAGCACAAGTCATCCTTTGCATTTGATGGGGTTTGTGGGGCTTTACTAAAAATATATTTCTCACATTTGCAAAATTGTACAGCATGCTTTTCACAGCGATCTGATACTCAGAGCAAACCTGTGAGATAGAGCTTATCTTCTGTTTACCATAAAAGAACACTAAACCTCAGAAGTAATGGCATGCCCAATATTTGACAGGTGCCTAGTACAATGTCTGACATAAGTTGGAAATCAGATAATATTTTTTTTTTTAACTGAAAATACCTTTTCCCCACCTCATTCTTGTTGTGTACTGGCTGGTTGGATCTGACTGGCACAGAAAAAAGATTGCCCCTCCTTCTTCAGCAGAGCATCTGGTGGATTTGAACCACACACCTTCAGGATTGTAGTGTAGCTTCTTGCCACTAGACCACCAGAACTCACTTGAAAATACCTTTTGAGGAGTCGACTTCAGGTCTTTGAACCAGTTTGGTGGGACCCACTGGTTAGCTCATCTCTGGGCTACCAGATAAAACCTCCCAGAGTTGGAGAGCGGGATGTCCTTCATTTTGTTGATTACTCACGGTGATGGTTATTTCTTTGCTGCTACATGCTTGTTGAGGACCTTGTATATCTTTTCCACCACAGAAGCTTCCAATTCACCAGTCTCTGGGCTGTAGGTTCAACCTCTCTTGAGCATCTACTCCTTGTAATACACTAAGCGCTTACATCTTTTCCTCCTGTTTTATCTCTCTCCACTGGTTCTGTCTCTTTTCTCCCTTAATGTAAGAAGGGACTTGCATTCATCTTGAGAACACCTACTATGCAGGTCACTTACCTCCCCATCGCCCAATACTTTTTAAGAGACAGGAAAGCTATATAATCTATTCCCTGCCCCCCAAAAATATTAAGAACTTCACTCAGTTATTTATCACAAGCATTGTAGTCGAAACAGTTTTAGTGAATACAGTAGACACAGTTCACTTTAACTGGTTTATTTACAAGGTTCATATACATTGTTTTTCACATACACAGTTCCGTTTTTCCTCCCCCTCTCCCCTCCCAGTTCACTTTTAAGGAATAACCGTATTAGGAGCGCTGGAAAACTATATACTGAATCAGTGCCCCCATTTGATTGTTTATTCTATTCTTTAGCAGAAATTCACTACACTTATCTGTTGGTGCTAGAATAGTGCTAGAGGATGGAATTGCAGAAAAGGCAGACAAATGTGTGAATACTGAAATGCATCAAGTATTGCTGGGGCTGAAGTCTATAGATACTATAGAGGTCTAGAGGAGGGAATGGTGGGTTCCTCTAGGGGATATGAAACAGACATTTGCCTGAAAAGTTTATCAGAGGCATCATATCAGCAACTCTGTACTCAAAAATTGCTTGTAACTCCACTCTCTATCACTAAATCATAAAGGGTCCTGCTTTATTGATGAAACTACCATTTATCTTAACCATACTTGTCATTAAGAGTATGTGCTATTTGGAAACATGCAGTTCAGATCTCCTAGCTGATACTCAGGTGAAAGATGGGCAGTCTCCTCTTGTGGATTTACGGCTTCTGCTCAGCAGCACACAACGATACAGTAAGAATCCTGGTTGCCCAGTGTTAAAGATCTTGGGAGAAAAGACCTGACAGTCTGCTTCTGGAAAGATTCTAACCTAGGAACTTGAGGAGCCAACTCTTTCCCATAGGGTTTTAGTCATTCAGAATTGATGGAGCAGCACAAGAATGAAAAATGATCTTGATAATATATAGTGATTGTTGTTGTATACCATAGAGTCAGAACTGACCCATAACTGACTCTTCAGCGGATTTTCAGAGGCAGTAAAGCACAACAGAGGAGATTGCCCATCCTTCTCCTGTGGAGCAGCTAGTGGCCTCAAACGACGTGCCTTCAGTATTGCAGCACAGCTGCTTGCCACAAGGCCACCAGACCTCCATATATGATTAGTCATCTATTAATGATATATTGTGGTTGTATATTATAAAGTAAGTACTGACCCATAGGTGATGGATTTTCAGAGGCAGTTAATCGCACAGGAGGAGATTGCCCATTGTTCTCCCATAGGGCAGCTGATGGCCTCGAACTACATGCCTTTTGGGATTGTAGAACAGCTTCTTGCCACTAGGTCACCAGAGCTCCCTATTAATGATATGTGGGTATATTAATGATCCTGTGGACTTCTAGAAAAACAAACAGATATGTCACATATTTTGGGGATGTTGTAGGAGAGGCTATTCCTTGTAAAGGGGTATCATGTTTGGAAAGGTGCAAAGGTCAGCAAAAGAAAGGAAGACCCTCAAGTGAGATGGATTGTCACACAGTGACTGCATCAATGGGCTCAGAGATAATGAGGATGGCACAGGATAGAACAGAGTTTAGATCTGTTCATAAGGTTGCTGTGAGTTTTACTCCACTTGATGGCACCTAACAATAACAAAGAATAAAGATACACACCCATCCTTCACTTACTGACATGACATGGTTACGTTCCAAAGACCAAGTCATTTGCAGAGATGGAGAGTGATGACACCATTGCATTATTGCTAAATTACATCATTCCTAAATTATATCCTAAAACAACTTTATCAGATATAGAAGGCTAATGTCTTACAATAAAGGGAGAGACATTGCAGGGAAGGAAGACTCTAGATGAGATGGTTGACACAGTAACTGAACTAATAGGGATAGGTGTGTCAGAGACAGTGAGATTGGCTCAGGATAGAGCAAAGTTCAGATACTGTACATAGGATCCCTACTGAGTTTCAAGCAACTCAAGGGCACATAACAGTAACAAGAGCACAGACTCATGGCCCAATCAAGTTGACACATAACCTCAACAATCACAGCCAGCATTATTCTTGTCTTGCACCTTGTTCTTTTTTGCTTCATACATGAGTTGTTAATGTGCAAACCAGTAGTTTTTCCACAGTTGTTATAATATGATGGTCAGTAAGTGAAGAGTAGTTGTCTAGTAGTAATAGTAATAGTGATCATTTTCATTCATAAACTTCCTTTGTGCATAATTAGAATTCTCTTTAATAAGCTTATGGGAATATCCTGCAATGTCTGCATTTTACATATGAAACTATTAAGGCTCAAAAGGATATTAATATGGAGGCTTTAGGATCATACAGGAGCCCTCGTGGTTAGTACAGACTAAGTGTTGCATTAACTGAAAGGTTAACAGTTTGCACCCACCAAAAACTAGCTCCAGGGGAGAAAGATGGGGCAGTCTACTCTTCTACAGCCCTGGACCCAGCCTTGGAAACCTTAGGGTACAGTGCTTCTGTGTCCTGTGGAGTCACTATGAGTCCAAATCAAATTGACTGAAGTGGGTTTTACAACCTTACATGCTAAGATAAACATTTCAGGCAAAGCAGAAATTTAAGTTCAGGCAATCTGACTTGAGAGTCATTATCCTAAAAGAGCCTCAAAAAAGACCATTAGGATTTTTTAGTGTTCTTAGCCCAAAGAATTGTAAGGATGAGAAGTAAAATACTATACCCAGCATATAATCAATTATGACTGTTTATGAAACTGTCTTTCTCAAAGACAGGGTAAATTGCACTTGTACAAAGATGCCTCTTTCCTGCCTCTTCCCTAAACCCTCTTGATCTTGTTATCTCCGCAGCATGCTACATTTATGTCTTTAGAAAGGATGTGGGGGAAAGAGTCAGATGGAGAAGGTGTACAGATGCTCTGTAGCTCAGGAGAGTTCAAGTCGGTAGATACTCCTAGCCCACCCTCTCTGGGCTGAGCCAACCCTGAAAGGCAATAGGGGATGCCAAGATGAACTAGATTGTGATTTCTGCCATCAAGGGATTCACAGTGTAGAAGAAGACACTGCCACTACAATAGATCATTTTAATACAGTCTCTTCAGGTGGAGCTTAGCCAGCACTGCATCAAATTCCATTGCCTGCAGCTCAGGCCACTACTAGCAGGCCAAGAATGCCCTGCTATTATATTAATTGTTGAAATAATCATCCTGTTAATGGTCTTGTCATTATTATACCAGCTGCTATTAATGTACAAAGTAGTAATACCTTGGAGAAGATCAGCAGCTACTCAGAGGAGACTTGACGTGCTCAGCTAGAAAAATGTTTTTCATTTTTATGAAGGTGGGGGAGTGGTGTTCCTGAACTCCTGGAAGGGCTAAGGCCTTGGCGTAAGGAATGTTCTCTGGTGAAGGATTTATGCCCACCCTCCCTACCTCTGCTCCCCCATAACCTCCCTCCTGGCCACGTGATAATGCTCTTTAGTTATTGCTTATTTTATAGTTTCTTGAATCCAAGCACATTTTTTGATTTGGCAGAATGATCAAGGAGAGGTGGTGGTGGTAACTTTCTAAGGCAAGATATCTTCAAGAGAGGCAGTGAGTGAGCATCTGTAGAGATTGGCAGGGCTGTGCCAGGGCAGCAAGAGCTTCATGAATCTATATATTATTTCAGGAGGCACCTCCAGTCAGCCAATTCATGAGATTGGAACTCCTGTTACATACCTGGCAATTTGCAAGGTGATGATAATAATAGTTAGAAAGCTACTAATAGTCCCCTCTATCCTGGTTTACAAGAGACAACTAACATGTGAGACACAAAGAAATCACAAGATGGGATGCTTTAATCAGGGGTTGAGTTGTGTAGTTCAGTCTCGAGCTCTGAGGACTTGTGCATACCGTCTTAGTACTGTCCTGCATATGACATAAAAAATAGGTGATGATGGCTCTTGTGAAGTCCAGGTTTTTCCAGCAGTCTGATAGGCCTTTTCTTATCTGACCTCTTTCTTTTAGGCTTGCTGATGTCATCTCCTGCCAAAATGTTCAGCGTCCTATCGAGATTGGTGATTTTTTAAATACTAATTTCAAATCGTAAACACTAAAGAGTATAAATGCATGTCCAAATTGTTATTTAAGAAGGATTGTAAAGTAATAAACCAAAACCTGTCATCTTAATTTCAGTTTTAAGCAAAAGATTAATGATGTGTTAATCTAGTAACTGCATAGAGGATGAATTTAAAGAGTGATAATAAGATTTGAAGAGGGCTGTGTGCGGTCTAGTAGCCTGCGATTCAGAACGACCCTGTGTACAATAGCTCTAAATCCTGCCTATCCTGAGCCAATCTTATTATCTCCAACACACCTACTCCCTTTACCCAAGTCATTGAGTCAATCCATCTCATCCAGGGTCTTCCTCTCCTGCACTGTCCCTCCTCTCTGCCAAGCATGATACCCTTCTCTAAGGACTCATCCCTCCTGACAACATGTCCAAAGTATGCGAGACAGAATTTCAAAATCTTTGCCTCCAAACAGCTGCCTGGTTTCACCGTCTTGAGGACAGACCTGTTTGGTTTTTTGGGGAATTCATGGTATTCAACACTCTTTAGCACCACAACTCAAAAGCATCAATGATTCTTCTATTAACCTTTGTTGATAGTCACTGTCCAGCTGTCTGTTGGATAGCAAGTAATTGCAAAGACCATGGCCTGGATCAGGTGCATCTTAGTTTCCAGACTGACAGTGTTGCTCTTGAGTACTCTGGAGAGGTCCCTGATAGCAGACTTTCTCAATGTAATTAGTCTTTTGATTTCCTGACTCCTTGCTAGTGCCAGTAGTGTTGATTGTGGAGCCCAGCAAGCTGAAGCTGTTAACAATCTCAATCTCTTCTCCATCTATCATGATATTGCCAATTGGCTCAGTGGTGAGAATCTTTGTTTTCTTGATGTTGAGCATCAATATTAAAAATTGCTGTCCTTGACCTGCAGCAGTTGCCTCAGGTCCTCCTCAGTTTCAGCAAGCAAGGTTATGTCATCTGCATAATGCAGATTGTTAATGAATCTCCCTCCAATCCTGATGCCACATTCCTTCTCATTATAGTCCAGCCTCCCTAATGATCTTTTCTACATATGGATGGAGACAACATGCATTCCTGACACAGGCCTTTCCTGATCCTGAACCATACAATGTTTCCTTGTTCTGTTCTGATGACTGCTTCCTGGTCCAAGTATAGGTTTCACGTGAACTTAAGTAAACATTGTGGGATTCCCATCCTTTTCAAGGTAGCCACAATTTGTTATAATCCACACAGTCAAATGCCATTGTATAGTTAATGAAAACACGAATGAATAGTCATTTCTCTGCTACTCTGCTTCCAGCTAAGATCCATCTAACATTGGCTGTAATGCCCTTAATGCCATGACCTCTTCTAAACCCAGCTTGCACAGCTGGCAATTCTCTGCTGATACACTGTTCAGGTAATTTTTGGATAATCTTCAGCATCTTGTTTGCATGTGATGTTAGTGATATTATTTGATAAATGGCATGGCTTAGAGATTGATTTAGTTAGTATTGTGGAAAACAGGGTAACATGCATGATAGCAAAAATTGAGGGTACTTAAGGCCAAGTGACTCCAGTGGTATGAATCCACCAGTGGCTCCAAGGGAGAAAGATGGGCAGCCTCTTCCTTTTACTAGGATTGGAAAACTCAATGGAAAGTCAGCTATGAGTGAGAATAAACTTGGTGGTACCAAGTTTGAACCTTGAGAAAACATTGACTCAAACAGATTTGTATACCAATGTTCATAACAGCATTATTCACCATCATAAGAACATGGAAACAGCCCAGAAGTCCAACCACAAATGAATGGATTGAGAAATTATGGTACATTCACACAATAGAATACTGCGAAGCACACAGGAGCAATTATTTTGTAAATTATTATCTAACCTGGGAGGGACTGGAGAGCATTATGCTGAGTGAACTAACTCAGTCCCACAAGAACAAATACATGAAACCATTTTTATAGAATAAGGATCCTGAGGGGCTTGGGGGAGGGTGGAATCAGAGGGATGAGGATGTGCAGGGGAGAGGGGAAGATTAATCATGGAGTTATATAATTTGATGGGTGAGGGAGTGATGGAAATTGGAAGAATCTGTTCTCAAAAACAATGTATTCAAATTTTGTAAATAAACTAGTATATAAAAAAACAACCCATTTAGACTCTTCCAAGGTCACATAGCTTTTAAGACAGTGAATTTAAACTCTGTTCTGGCTGTGTGTCCAAGGAGCCCTCATGGCAGAGTATGTTTTGTATTGAGCTAACAGAAATATCCTCAGTTCAGCAGGAAAAAGATGGGAAGTGTCCTGTGTAAAGATCTACAGGCTCAAAGTGGCTTTTGGTTTTGATATTGTCCAGAGTCCATATTCTTTCTTCTGCACCTGAATGTAACAAATTTTGTGGAAGATTTTCCCCGTCTCTTAAACCAGCTTCTGAAGTATAATGATGTTGTTTACTGTCAAGTCAGAACTGATCCATAGATGACACTCCAGAGGGTTTTCAGAGCCAGTAAATTGCATAGGAGGAGATTTTCTATCCTTCTCCTATGGAGCATCTGATGGGTTCAAACTGCGTGCCTTTGGGATTGCAGCACAGCTTCTTACCACAAAGCCACCAGAGCTCCCTTTTGATGACTTATAGCGACCCTATCAACAAAAGACCTGAGTATTGTTCGTACATAGAGTTTCTGGAGGCAAGTCATTTTGGAAGTGGATGTCGCTCCTGCTTCCAGGCTTGTTTTGTTCGGGAAACTCCATCCAACAGTGTCCACCATGGGTGCCCATTACCACATTTGCACATCATTGTCACAGTGTTCAGCATCACAGCAACCATGAGTTACCTCTGTACAGCAACACACAGACCAATGCTATACCACCTTGAAGAATGCTTGATAGGAGGCTTGTTTAGTGTTATCTCCTCTTCCTTTTTTTTTTTTTTTGGAGAAGGGTCTGGAATTAGTTAATTTTAAGATGATAGGAATAAAGGGCTAAAGATATCACAACTTCTCCTTTCCTGAAGTGATTAGTTTAAAAGCTCATTGGGTGTGGTTGCTGGCTTGGGGTTTGACTTTTGCTGTATTGTAGTGGTTCTTTGGTTGACTTTTATTTGAATCTTAGGGCAACAAGTCCTCTAGAACTTAGGTATGCTAGTATATACTGTATTACCTGTGCAAATGGACATTTTGGTCATTAATCCCAGGTTGTTACTGAAGCTGCAGCTAGTGGGAGTGAGAGGGGTCCAATTGGCGGTCTCAACCAAGGAACAGTGTGCAGTACTTCCTGTCCATACTTGCTGCACATAGATAAATCAAGGGAAGGGTAGTCTTCATCTTGAGTTTATACTTTGATGTGTGATGACCAACCCTTGAGGAAGAAACTGATTTATAATGACTTGTGCACAATGTAACCTTGGACAATTTACTTTCCTTCCCTGCCCTATAGCTTACTCATCTTTAAAATGAGCAAGAGAATGAGGTATTTTATTACTCTAATAACTTTATGGAGAATGAGTTTGAAGGGTAAATAGGAACAGAAAAAAAAAAGCTATGTCCTGAAAATATTTAGGTTCACAAATCAGCATGGTTTACCAGCTCCTTGGACCATTCTTGTCCAAAGATTTGAACCTTAACTCATGACCTGTAGTCTACACTAAAAGATGTGAACTTGATTGTTGGTGGTAACAATCCCTGAAAGATGATATATAGGAAATGGCAGAGACATATTTCCCCAGTCATTCAAAACTGGGGCCGTAATATGTGTGGAGTGAATGTTGTTACCAGAGGGACAAAGGCATATTGACTATAACTGACACCATTCTGAGTAGTCCCTCGTGTACCAAATATATGATACTGGGGGTAATGCTATTGACGAACCCAAAGTTGTGTTTGGATCAGTACCTTAGAGGTCAGCCTTTCCACTACTGCTCTATCTGAATGTTGAAAAGAAAACAAGCATGTCAATGAATATACTGTTTGCAGGATGGAGCCTTTGTGGGGCTGTAAGGGAAAGCAGTTAGTTGAAGGAGAAATATTGTTATAATGAGGAAAATAGATTCCACTTGAAATCTATTCATGAAATACATTTATTTCCTAAATAGATTTCAAGTGAAAATCATACCCCTCTTACAGTTGAGGGTACACTATCCACCTCCTCTTACTGGCTTCCTCCCTGGGTGCCTGTCTGAGAAGACTTGCAGCTGCTGTAAATATTGGGGAATATTCCTGATAATTCATGTAGTGTATAACAATAAATTACACTCCGTATTGTAACTCCTTTGGCCCTCACAGTAACCTGTTCTGCAGGTTTTAGGGCTAGAATTTTTATCCCCATTGCATAGAAAGAGAACCTTGAACTTTGAAGAAATCAAGTACCTTCTCAAGGTATCTTTGCTAGGAAAAGTAGGATTCAGAACTCAACAAGCAGAATCTCAACAAGCAGGCAAGCAGAATCTCTGCATAAACTATAGCAAACATATTAAACGTGGGTAGTTATTTTAAATTTATATTAAGTATGTATTAGGAAGGTTAGGCTTCCCTTTCTATATTCCTTAAAGAGTCTCTTACTTTCTCTAATATAGGCTGAAATAAGGTGTTTGCACTGCCATTGAATACTAGCTTTCTTCAACTTTATTCACAAAATGTGGAGATTCCATCAGAGACTCAACACTGAGCAAGTGGGGCTTCTTGCTTCAAGATCCCTTGAGATCCTGTTGCCCAGAGGGGACCTCAGACTGCATTTTGAATCTAGAGAGTACAGTGCAGCCTTTCTGAGGTCCTAAGTTAAGGGGCTTTTTTCTACCTTCCCTTTTCAGATTGGATTCTCTGTGGGCTGCTGTACTCCAGCTGATCATTTATTTATTTGTTCAGCATTTAATGAGTGCTTACTCCCACGATTCCTTTTATGCTCAAGTCACATTTCCAGATGCTACAATTTTGATGATAAAATTGAAAAGACTTTATTGCATCACTAGATACTTTCCTCGATTACTATTCTGCTCTGGGTTAATGTTACAGTAAAATGGACGGCCTTTCCTTCCATACTCATAAGAAAAGTTCTTACAGGTTCTAGGAACAACAAAAGCGATATTGATAGCTGTTACAGCTAATATTTGCATGCTTTCTAAGACACTGTTCTGGGTGCTTACATGAATTAAATTGTTTAATCTTTCAATTTCCAGAAATATGTATTGTTATCCCTATTTTACAGGTAAGATAATATAACTAAAACGTAAATAACTTAAGGCACTTGCCATGCCACATTCAGAAGACAAGTGAAGGTATCTTGGTTATTTTACATATGTATATTCATATGTTATTTATGGCTCCTGCTTGATGGCAGGACTATAGTGAAAAAATATAATCCTTTCTCCACCATGCCATATGACCCACTCACTTTTTAGGGTTATACTGAAGGGTACTGCCATATAAATACATTATATCAAAGGAAGTTTTGTACACTGATGAAAATTTTTCTGTATTCCTGCAAGAGGAAGAGTCAGTGTATACCATTTTTCTGCACACCAGTTGAGAACCACTCATTGATTCTGCCAGTCACTGTGATTGATAGAGGCATTCAGGAATGAATCATGTACATCTTGCTCCCAAGGAGCTTCCTAGATAGAGAAGACTAGAGTATGAGCAACCATGACACATAATGAAATTAGAACTACCAAAACAAAATTACAAGAATGCCCTTTCCCTCCCTGACTGGTATCGTCTCACCCCTGAGTGTAAAGAGAGAAGAATTTAGCGGTTTTAATCTCTTCAGATTCCCAAGAAACTCTGGTGACCCAGCAGCGAACACTCAGCCACTAGCCCAAAGGCAGTTCAAATTCTCCAGCCACTCCTTGGGAAAAATTTGTGGCAATCTGCTTTCATAAAAGATTTACAGCCTTGGAAATCCTGTGGGACAACTGTTCTTGTGTTTTTGTTTTTTCACTATTAGATTGTTGTGTTGTTGTTATGTGCCGTCGAGTCTCTTGCGATTCATAGCGACCCTATGTACAACAGCCCTAA
>NW_006399765.1:6817631-6819941 GCF_000299155.1 Elephantulus edwardii
GAAACGTATTGAAAGAATCCTCAAATAAATATACTGCATTACAGTAATATTTAACTTGTTCTAGAAAGCAGGATATATAAAATATAGAAAGAAAGGAACATTAGAGACAGACTGGCCTGGTTTAAATGCCTGTTAAAGACAAATTAATGAATTTGGCAGGGTTTTAGTTTCCATTAAAATTAAGATAGTAACTCATTGTTATTATTTCATGGGATCTTGAGGTTAAGAGCCTTGGTGATTCAGAAGTGCACTCAGCTGCTAACTGCAGAGGTTAGCTATTCAAACCTCCTAGCTTCTCCTTAAGAAAGCTCTTGCAGTCTGCTTCAGTAAAGATTCGCAGCCTTGGAAGCCTTCTGCTCTCTCTTCTGTGGCCACTATGAGCCAGAATTGAGTTGAAATTATTCATTATTATATGCCATTCTTAACTCTCTGTGGGACTTCTTGTTGTTGTGTGCCATTGAGTTGAGACTGTGACCCATAGCTGAACCTCCAGTTGGTTTTTAGAGGCAGTAAATCACACCAGAATTGATTTCCTGTCTTTCTTCCATGGAGCAGCTGGTGGATTCGAACTGCATGCTTTGGGGTTGACAGTGCAGTTCCTTACCTAAGGCACCAGAGCTCCCTCACTGAAGCTTAGTACATTCTTTTCAACATAGCTGGCATATTAAAAAGATATCTTTTAATACGGTTATTTTTATTTCACCCATGCTTAGATCTGACGATGAGTAGTTTACACAATATGGTATTGTTCTGGAGTGAATGCTAGTTGCAGTTGTGAACTCTCAGCTTTGGTCTAGATTAATGGGGCAGAGTAAACCAAGATGTGGAAAATCTTCAAAATCTTTTGTCTTAGATAGGATGATATTTGAGATAAGCATTAAAGAAGAGGGGGATGGGTTTATAAGAATTAGAGTTGAGCAAAGACTCAAATACCAGCCCTGCTGTTTACTGGCATTGTGATCTCTCTGGAGGGAACTTTCCTTACATGTAAGATGTGATGATTCTTTGTCAAAAAAAGGAACGTATGTAAAGTATGTAGCCTAAGATAATCAGCTAGTAATTGGTGTCATTTAGTAAATGGTGAGATAACAATATAATATGAGTAAAAAGCAAGGAACTTCAGTGATTTAAAGATGAGCAGTGAACAGTCCTTGGGCCCCACCTGAGGATCCACTCTCACAATGATTCTTTGTGTACAGGTAGCCAACATGTCCTTGAAGATTCAGACAAGCAATGTAACCAACAAGAATGATCCCAAATCCATCAACTCTCGGGTCTTCATTGGAAACCTCAACACTGCTGTAGTGAAGAAGTCAGACGTGGAGACCATCTTCTCCAAGTATGGCCGTGTGGCTGGCTGCTCCGTGCACAAGGGCTATGCCTTTGTCCAGTATGCCAATGAACGCCATGCCCGGGCAGCTGTACTGGGTGAAAATGGACGAGTGCTGGCTGGGCAGACCCTAGGTGAGTTTTTCTACAGAGCCCTGCTCCTAGAGGGTGCTGTTCTTCATTCTCTAGCTCTCCCTTTGGCCCCCCTTTCTACTTCCCCCCATCACTACAACTGCTCTGAGATTTTATAACTTAAGGAGTTATAAATGAGATATTTGCAAAATTGATAGTAATGGAGAGAATTTTGAAAGCACCTGGAAAATGCTTTTGTAATGGAAGCCTTTTAAATGACAAGTAAACTACTGAAAAGGAACAGTGGACATGCAAAGCCGCAGTGGGCTACAGATGACTAGGTTAGAGCCCTCTCTGAGAGCCAGTAGCAGGGGCTTGAGAGTGCAAGCACAAAGCAAGGGCCCTTGACCTGGATGTAGATACATGTCTGTGCCCATTCTGAGATCTGCCCTTGAGTTTCTGCTGTGTGTACTTTTGTGTATATGTGTGTATTTGAGAAAGGATATTTAATATGTAATGTTCACTCTGTGATACTAGAATGTGATTGAACATGTCGAGAATATATGGACACATATTTTTATGTGTATGTTAGAATTTGAGTGAGTCAGCAAATATGCATATATTTTACCAGATAATTTATTGGATTCCTGTCATGCACCAAGCAACACTCTCGGCATAAAGACATTTTGAAGAAAGCCTTATCAGTATACATGTGTTCATTTGCATATGATCAGTTTATGTGTGTTTATAGTGTTGGAGCCAGTTGAATGTTCTTGAGAGTTATATGTTGTGTGTATGTGTGTGTGTGTGTGTGTGTGTGTGTGTGTATCTTTATGCATGGATATGTTAGTGTGTCTTTATATGTAGCCCAATACCTATGACTGCATGATAATGCAGATACACATGATG
>NW_006399765.1:6820041-6830677 GCF_000299155.1 Elephantulus edwardii
TTGTAAGCAGACACTGGTGACTGGGACTATTAGATTACCTTCCCTTAATAGAATGCAGCATGACCTCAAACAGATGACCCAGATAGATCTATCACTTTCAAAACTATTCAATGGCAAAGCCTTGAATTCATCTTTGTTCTGCCCATCAGCTTTTTACTTTAGGAGGAAAGGATGGTTTCTACAAATTATTCTGGCATTAGAATCTAAAAGAAATCTGGCTAAAGGAATTGAAAGAAATGATGTAAATCGCTTCATTTCATTTGTTCTGCTTTTCATAGAGGTTGACTGGATGAGTGAAGGATGGCTTAGAGCAATTGTAGCCCATTGAATGGATGCCAAATGGCAAATTGTTGGTGGTTTGCAGTAACTATAGAAATTAAGTTTTGTAACTTTTGTAGTAGTGTTATACTTTTAGTGTATATTATAAATCTATTGGATTATAATAGTTTTAAAAAACAAAGTAGACAAAAACTAATCCTCACCACAAATAATTTTGATAGGCATTGGCTTAGTGTGACAGAATTTAAAAAGAGATTCAGTCTTGTCTGTAAAATGTAATTAGTAATGTTGACCTCAAAAGTTGTTTTGGGGATTATATGATGGTTATTATAAGTAATATTTTGGGAGTATGTAGTATGTGCCTGCTGTTGTGCTGCTTATACATGTTATTTAATCCTCACAATAACTCAGACTCAGATGTAGGTTCTATTATTTCTTCCATTTTTCTGAGACTTTGCTTGCTAAATGACTTGCCAGAGGCCAACCATCTAGTAAGTATGCAGGTAGAATTGGATTTGGAGCTGATTCTTTTAACTACTGTGTCTCACGCTTGGTAAAGAACCTGACTCACAGGACTGCCTTGTCTCTACTTTCTGTGCTTCACTGGAAGTCTGGAGACCTCCATCCTCATCCAGTCACTGTCCCTGTCTTTGTGACCTTGAGCAGGCCTCTTTTTAGCTCTCTTGCCCTTACTGGCAGGCACTGTACTTTATTCATCTTTGGTTCTCCAGCATCTAGACTGGATTTGACATAAGATAGTTATTCTGTAGTGAAGCAATTGATAGCCCTGGATAATCTCTTAAGATCCTTTTTGTCTCTGCTTTCTCAGCATTTCATTCTCTTTTCTCCCTTCTGAGCATCTTACTCTACACCAAAACTGGCAGCATTACCGTATGTCTTCGTGTATTTCTCTTAGTCATTTGACATGGTGCCCATGTTTTTACTAGTCTGAGTAGTATGTCTAGGATAAAATACTAGATATTCTAGAAGAAAGAATGGAGGGGGCTGGCTTATAAAGTCAGAAACATGCTCTTATTCCATTCCTGCCTAGTAAGGCTTGGGCCTGGGGCAGCTCCACTGGCATCCCTGCCAGGCCTGAATAATGGCTGCAGCCTGGGGCCGGGTTTTTCAGGAGCTCCATCGAGGTCTCCAGTAATTGGAACATGGCACCTTCCGACTTGTAATTGATGGTGGAATGAGAGGGGCATTTGTCACTGCCCGACTTCTCTGTGTGGGAGAGGCTCATAAGTCACAATTGACAAACCCTTTGATGACTTTTGAACTTCATTTACAGAAAAGAATAGCTGTAATCAAACAGCAACAAGTAGTGACTAATCTTGCCACATTATACATTATTACTTTAAGGAACCAGCTCCTTAAGGCAAGAGAAGAGGAAGGGGCCATTGTTCAGACTCATAGCAAGTGCTGACTTACTCTTGGACTTTAGAGTGTGCCCTTAACAGGGCATGAAGTGTCAGAAAAGAGGTAGAAAGACAGAAGAAGAGGCTGGCCTTCAGACCCTGGGCTGTGCTCAGCATAAGATCATTGTGGACCCAGCCACAGGTGAGAACATAAGCTCTGGTCTCAGGAACATAAGCTCTGGTCTCAGTCAGTCCCAGCTCTGCCATTTCATTTTCTTGTCTTTGGCTAGGTCACTCCAAGCCTTTACATCCCTGAAATGGGCATGATACACCAATCACTTTCCTCCTAAAATATACACTGAAAACTTAGTGTTATTCCTGGGATGTAATAGACACTTAATATCAAGTGTTCACAATGATTGCCAGGACTGTACCATATTTTTATCTGTGAAAGGGCCCTTTGTGTTCCCTTTATGTGATCACACATTTAAAGGGCCCTTTATGGTCAGAAATGCTTGTTTGATTGACTCTTAAAGCTGTGTGATGTATCAGCCTCAAATCCAGGATCACCAGTCTTCCTGTGGTAATAGGGGATTGGTGAGAGCAATCAAGTGCAGTAGAGAGAACCACCAGCCTTAGAATTTAAAAAAAAAACTGTTTTACTCTTTGTTATGCTACTTAATAGAACTGTAGGGAGCTCTAGCCTTGTATTCTAGTGCTTCCCTGGCAGTTCAAATCCACCAGTTCCATGGGAAAAAAGATGAACAGTCTCTTGGGCAATGTACAGCCTCTGAAAACCTGCTGGGGGATCAACTGTGAGCCATTTTTGATGTGACAAGCTGAGTAATACACCAGTAGACATAAAAAGTAGTCTCTAAACCTGAATTCACAGGAACTCTGGTGGTGCAGTGGTTAACTAGCTCAGCTGCTAACTGAAAGGTTGATGTTTCAAACCCAGCATCAGCTGCTTCTCAGGAGAAAGATGGGTCAGTCTGCTTTATAAAGATTATAACATTGGAAACCCTATGAGATAGCTTTACTCTCTGTCTTAAATGGCTGCTATGGTTGAAACTTACTTACAGAGATTGGACAGTTCTGTCTCAGGCTTGGTAGGGCAGTGGCCAAATGCTTGGCTACTAAACTAAAGATTGATCATTAGAACCCATTAGTTGCTGTGTGCAAGAAAGATGTAGCTGGCTGCTTCCATAAAGGTTAGCATTTTGGAAACCCTGTTAGACAGTCCTCCTCAGTCATATGGAATCTTTGAGTTGAAATAAACTTGATGGAAACAGGGTTGGTTTTTTTTGTTTTTGTTTTTTTTTTTTTGTTTTAATTTTACTGAACGATTAGGAATTGTAGGCCCAGGGTTGTCACCTACCCACTCCTTGATATTACCCCTACAACTTCAAAGGGGTGTTTGTCACATGTACTATCTATAACCTGAGTCCACATAGAGTCTAAGGTAAAGTTGGAGTGCATACCGAGAGTAAACATGGAGAGCCTTTCCTGTTTCTTATCTAAATACTTTCTAGTGTTATCCATTATACTGGGCACTTAACGCTCTCTTCTTCTTACTCTAGTCCTGGAAGGTTGGTCTAATTCCTAATTTGCAAAAATCTGAGGCCCAACAAGGTTAAAATGCATGCTGAAGTTGTAGGGTTGGTATTGATACTCGGTTTTTGTCTGATACAAGAGCCTGTGTAGTTTCTACTATTTCATGTGTAATTTTCTTTTGTTATTGGAAAACAGTTGAGAAACAGACTTCAAAGGAAGTTAGTTGAGTACAAATCAGATAGATGTACACAGTGTCTTTATTTCCTAGCATCTCTGCAGTTCTTGTCAGTACAGAGTAAGATGCTCAAATGCTTGTTGAAAGAGCAAAGATGAAACTAACAGAGATAAAGTAATCTTCCACCCAATCCAGGAACCCTCAGTTCCTGAGAGCTGATGATTCTCTTGGGAATGAGAATGGTCAAGAACTAAAGAGCACTTCTTGGGAAATGAGTTCTGTCTAGCCAGTAATGATCATTTGGGCAGTGCTAATGAGCAGGGGCCTGGCAGGTTTCATAAGATTAATAGATGTTCTGTCATCCTTGGCTGCCTGGTACCCGGAGGCCCTGGGCACTGATCAGTCTAATTGCCTGCCTTCTCTGTCACTGATCGCTATTTTCTCTTGAAAACACCCAGAATAAGGCAGAGAAGACTGGCCACTAAAGAGTAATGCAAGGAGGTATCCAATAGGACTAGCCCAGACAAGGCTCTAAACAGAATTAGAACTTAAGCACCAAGAACACTGTGACCCCTTATTTCAAAGAATTTCCAGAGGAAGGAGGTCAATGTCAGAACAATTTACAGAGTTGAGAGAGTAGATATTCTGATAGTTGAGTATCTCAAAAGTCAAGTGTAGACTAGGCAGAATTGGATGTGTATGAGGGATGGTATGATAAAGCTAGAGTCTTAGGGAGGTTATTGAGATAATGACATTTAGAGTGTCAAGCAAGTCTCACAAGAGAACAGGAGCCTGAATTCAGCCTCACTGGATGGGTGACTTTACTTTCCTGAGCCTTAGTTGCATGTTCTCTGTGATGAGACTAGAAATATCAGGACAAAGAATATTAACTGATTTCATTCACTAAAATCCTGTGCAAATGTGAGAAATTGTAGAAGGCAAGGGGAAGGGCCAATGACCAGATGTGATAGGCTGAGGATAACATTTCCCGAATGTATCACTAAATGTAGACTTTTGGAGTTGTGCATATCTGGGTTCCAGTTCTATCTTTGATCTATTAACCAATTATTTAACCTCTCTGAGTTCTGTTTTTTACCCCTATCTAAAATACTTCCTGCAGGGATATTATAAAGATTAAACAAGATGAGGTTTGTAAAGTCTTTAGCACATTGTTGGCACTTTATTATGGGCTCTTCTTACTGTGATGACTTATTCAAAGTTCACAATTAGAGGTGCTTTTGGTCCTTTTTTGCCTGTTACATTTTCCCACATGTTCAAGCTTTTCTTCCTATGTTCCAAAGTGTAGTTTCCACCTGAAATCTTTCATTTGAAAGTTTTCATTTAAAAACCTTTTTTTTTTTTTTTTTTTGCCACATTTCCTCAGTGCTCAGGAGATCATTTTGAGCTGTAAATTTCATTTTAAAGTCTGTTTACTTGTTGAGGGCCATCAAGTTGATTTGACTCATAATGACCCTTGGGTGTAAACCAGACATTACAGGTCTTGCACTATCTTCAGAATTGTTCCCATTTGAGCCACTTTGTTACATTGTTGTAGTCACTAGGTCACTCCTCAGTTTCACTGAGGATCTTCTTTTTCACTGACCTTCTACTTTGTAAGTATGATGTTGTAGCGGGGGAGGGGAGGAATATGTGCTGGCAGCCATGTCTGAACTCTTGTTAACTCTACAGGGGAGACTAATCCTCCTCCATAACACAAACAAAGTTCAATGGAATCAGACATGCCCACACACTCCCCACACCTATTTCTACAAGTTCTAATATGAGTTGTCCTTCCTAGGCCGCTTGTGGCTCTGTTACTGGGTCTGTTAATTCATTGATCACACAGATCTCATAGAACCATAATCATGATTATGGGGTTTATTAGGGAAGTTAGCAGGCTACAGTTAATGTTGAAAGAGTACAGTTCTTCAGTCAAGACAACTTCTCAGGTATGCTTGCGAGCCCTTCAACCTTTAGCCTACAGCTTTAGGTGAGCTCTCTTAGTCCTGCCAGTTACGGATGGCATCTCCTGCCTAGGGTCTTCAGTAAGCATGGATGAAGGCCTTGTCTCTGAGGGCTAACAGTCTCAGGTCAGCTCTGTCTCACATTAGTCTCTGGTTTTTCACTACCACTACTGCTCTCATCTCTGTCCCAGTCTAACCAGGTAAGGAATATTTGACCCCAGAGGACATGTATTGCATTCTCTACTTCTTTTTTGGTGTTAGCAAGATTCCCATCTTTTGCTACTAAACCTGCTCAGTTTAAACCTGGTGGGACAGTAAGACTAATTAATCCCATTGTCAATTGTCTTTGCACCTTTTTTCCATGTTCTCACCCAGCCATGTGGCCCAAGTAAAAAGCCAATGACTAGGAAAGCCATTTTGGAAAATTAGTCACCACAGTGTTCTCTTCCAAGGGACTGGTCCATCCTAATAAGATGTCCAAAATTTATAGGACAATCTCAGCTTGCTCCTTTCTAAGGAGCATTCTGCAGCACTTTCTCCAAGACTCTGTTCTTCTGGAAGTCCATGTAGATGTATTGTCCACCAAATATGATTCTCATATATATTCTTGGTAGATTGTTACTAACCTGAAGGCCTAGCTTCTGTGCAACAGATGTTTGTTGGTAACACTTACTTGGAAGTCAGCCTAAAATCTTCTTAAACAGCTTATGTAGACTTCCCCTCTTAGCTCTTTGATGTTCTTGGTGTTCTCTTACCAGTCCAAAAGGAAAAATGGAATGTAAGATGCCTGGATTTACTTAGAGTCATGATAATCTGGAGTAATCCTGGCTCAGCTACTTACTGATTGTGGCATCCTGGCCATGTCTCTTCTTCTTTCTTGTTCAGAGCAGGGCATATATAATATATAAGCTCCATGCTCACTAAGATCCTCACTAGTTTGACATTACAGAAGTCTCTGGGAACAAGCCTTATTCTCCCTTTTTTTTCCCTCCTTGCTCCAAGAACAATCCTCTACTGCTACTTCTTACAACTAAGCATGAGGCCTCTGGGGGCTATATAGACACCTTGCTCTCCATTCCACAGATAATCAGTGAGACAGAGCTTGGCCCAGGGGGAAGATAATTTATCAAGTCAAGCAGATTCTGTTCCTCCAGATGCCAGTATATTTTAGGGATCCCTCTCTAAGTTAGAGGAAGAACTTGAAGAGCCAAAAAATAATAGAGTTGTGTTAGGACTGGTTGATCTGTAGTGATGTATGTTTAAGTTAAGAGTAGAAAAGATGCTTAGGACCACTGCCACCAGTAGGCCCCAGCACTTAAGGCAGAGCCACAGCTAACCTTTCTCAATACCTCCTGGGGCATTATCCATACTACTTCATCCTTAATTTAATATACTTTTGGCACTGTCTGTGCCTTAAGTTTTTCCAGTCCTGCCTATAGCATTTGCATGATAAGGGAAGAGAACAAATGGATACCACTGTCTAATTATTTAAAAGGTTTGAATGAAGCCAACACATTGATGACTCTGATCATAATCTGGAAGACTAAGGAAAGCTAGTCTATCTCCTTTCATTTCCCACCCCCAGCTGGCAGCTCCCTTATTTCAAGAAGCCTTGTGGACATGCATGTGCACACTCAAAAGGCTTGCCCAAGCTCTTCCCATAACTCCTTAAAAATTCTTTGCCTTGGGCTTAGAGAATATGTACCTAAGCCTGATTCCAGAGATGTGTGCAGACATTAAAAGGATATTGAGAGAATTCAAGGGTCAAGTCTTTGGACCATGCCCCAACTTGGGATTCCCCCAATATGGAGAATGAGAGAGAGACACACACACATACATACATTCTCTCTCTCTGACTCTTTCACATTCTCTTGTCTCTTCCCTATGATCAGAAAACGGACCCTCTTGTAATATATATCTTCTGGCTCCCTCTTTTCTTGGCATAGTCCAGGATATACTCTAGTTTGATCTTGACCCACAGATAGAATAAACCCACAAATAGTAACGGCAGTAATTAGTAGAGCAGAAGAGTACTTAATTAAGCTCAGAGCAATTTCTAGATTTAAAAGACAACAGTTTACAAAGTTCTTTTATATTCTTTGATTCAAATTCCTGATGAGGAAAGTCTGGATAGGGCCAAACATGAAGGGTTTTAGTCAAGCCAAGGTGTAAGTGCTGCTTTTCAAGTACAGCAGGAACTTACCAAGTGATTCCTGCCCCATGCCATTAGAGGTTTCTGGCAGAAGTCTGAAGGAACCCAGCAACAGTCATATCCTTGCCAAGTCAGTGCCAGAGCCAGAAGGCATCAACATATCCCTCAGCCATCTCTCTATTCTTTCTCAGTCCACACCCTAGATCTGGTTGCTTCTCTCCAGCCAATGCAGGTAGCAGGCATCTTTCTTAGCTGGAACTTCATGATCTTGAGCTGTATCATTCGGGAGATGCTCACAAGGGACCTAATGAACTTCTTGTGTGCTCTATAGTGAATGAGGAATTCTCTCTTGAATTATTTGTCATTCAGGTAGAAGAGCTAGCAGAGAGAACTGTGAGGAATGAGAAAAACAAGGAAAGCACTATGCCTCGAGCATCTCCTGCTGAATACCAGACTGTCAGAGGCTTTCATGCTTCATCTGTTTGTGTTCCTCACTGTTTAGTGAATGTAGATTATTAGACTACAAAGGGAAGATGCTGCCCCATTGCAGCCAATTGTAGAGCAGACCCTAGTGCCTTCTTTCTTAATGGCACTGGTTCCTAAAGCACAGAACTCCCAGCAGAGAGAACTTATTTTGCCCTTACTAGCAGTGATGGCACCCTCTGGACCTGACTCCAGAATATGGATGTCAATTGCAAGCCCAGCTCTTTCATTGCCACTGAGTTGGAACCAACCCATAGTTGATCTTCGATTGTGTTTATAACATTATAAATAACAGGAGAAGATTACCATCATCCCCTTCTAGAGTAACTAGTTTTGAATTGCCAGAGAGGTGAAGCCTTGAGGCATCGCTCCCTACAAACTGTTTTTGTTATGTACTGTCGAGTTGGAACTAACTCATAGCTGACCCTGCAGCCGGTTTTCACAGACTGTAAATTTTAAGAAAAGAGATTACTCATCTTACTCCCTAGGAGCAACTGATAAATTTGAACTGCATGCCTTTGGGTTGGCAATGCAACCAACTTCTTACCTTTAAACTAGACCTCCCAACTCCTTACAGGTTAGATCACTAGAACTCCTTAATCCATCCTGTTGTTGTTAGGTGCTGTTGAGTTGGGTACAACTCATGGTGAGCCTATATAAAGCTGATCTGAACTTATTATATCCTGTGCCATCCTGATCCCCCCCACATCCATTGCTGTAGTCACCACATCAGTCCATCTCGTTGAAGGTCTTGCTCTGTTTCACTAACCTTTCTAAGCATGATGTCCCTTTTCAAAGAACCATCTCTTCTTACAATGTGCTCCAAGTGTGAGATGAAGATTCTGCCATCCTTGCCTCTAAGAAGCACCCTAGTTACACTTTCTACAAGACATCTCTTTCTTCTTTTGGCAGTTCATGGGATACTCTGTATCCCAACACTGCAATTCAAAGGAACCACTCTGCCTATCATCTTTATTGTCGAAATCACAAGTGACTGGCATATAATAACAACTCTCAGATGCACAGTAGGTAATTGGAAAGACCATGGCTTGACTAAAGTGCACCTTAGTCTTTAAACTGACATTATTGTTTTTCAGGACTTTGGAGAGGTCCTTGACAGCTAAACATCTTCGGATCTTTTTATTATTGATACCAAGGGTGTTGATTATGGATCCAAGTAAGACGAAATTGTTGACAGTTTCTGTCTTTATCTGTCATGATGTTGCCTATTGGC
Organism: Elephantulus edwardii; assembly: GCF_000299155.1. NCBI lineage: Eukaryota > Metazoa > Chordata > Mammalia > Macroscelidea > Macroscelididae > Elephantulus > Elephantulus edwardii. Next base: position 6,829,244 of record NW_006399765.1, read on the forward strand.
TCAGTGGCCAGGATTGTTGTTTTCTGGATGTTGAGATGTAGTCCATATTGAAGGCTGGTAGTTCTTGATCTTCTGCATTAAATGCTTCAAGTTCTCACTTACATCAAGATTGTACCCATCCACATAGAGTCCTGCTTCTCAAATAATTTGCTTAGCATATAGATTAAATAAGTCAAGAGAAAGAATACAACCCTGATGCATACCTTTCTTGATTTTAAATTATGCAGTGTTCTCTTGGTCTATTTGGGTAACAGCTTCTTGGTCTAGGTGTAGACAATATGAGCATAATTAAGTGTTCTGGAATTCCCATTCTTCTCAATGTTAGCCATAATTTGTTATGATCCACACAGTCAGATGCCTTTACATAGTAAATAAAACACAGACATTCTTACTATTCTCTGCTTTCAGCCAAGATCTGTGTGATATAGTCAGCATTGTTAGCCCTGGTGCTATGGAATCTTCTAAATCAAGATTGAATTTTTGGCACTTCTCTGTAAGTGTACTGTTCTAGTCATTTTTGAATGAAAATCAGCAGTATTTTGCTTGTATGTGATATTAATGATACTGTTTAATAATTTTCACATTCTATTGGATCACCATTCTTAGAGATGGCACCAAATATGGATCTTTTCTTGGCAGAGACTATTGGGCACCTCCAAGACTCCATCTTTTAGTTGAAACATGTCAATTGATATCCCATTGATTCCTGACCCTTATTTTTTGCTGATGCCTTCAGTGAAGCTTGAACCTCTCTCATCACCATGTTACTTCCGGAAATATTTCAGGGTTGACAAGTTCTGTTTTGTACAGTAACTTTCTGTATTCCCTTCCATTTTCTTTTTTTTTTTTTTTTGCTTCTCTCTTTATCCATTTTCTTTTGATGCTTTCTGGATCATTCAAGATTTTTCCCCTAGTGTCTCTCAGTATTGCAAGTCAAGGCTTGAATTTGTAGTTTTATTTCCCCGAATCAGAAAAATCCTGTGAGTAACTTAACGGTTTCCTTGAAAAGAGTGCCACCTGCTGGTCAAAATATAAAAGCTCCTAGGCAAAGAAGATTTTAAGAGAAAAGGGGAGGGGTGATGGACATAGATTGCCCCAATTTATACACATTCTTTTCCAACTCATTGAAAGGAGCTTCTTCTGCATAGAAATATTAGGCTAATAATGTGGTGTTTCTAGTCGTCCTAAGCTGAGGAGAGCTTTTCACCCATGCCGCTTATAGCCTCTGAAATGATTTTATTGTTAGCTACTATCAGGTTGGCCCTCAACTAGTTTCAACCCATGCATAGTATAATAAAAGCAACCTAGTTGGTGCAACCACTGTAGAAGGCAGTGTGGCGCTTTCTCAAAAAGTTGCAAATAGAGATACCATTTGACCCACCAATTCCACTACTGGGAATAAACCCCAAAGAGACCATAACTGCCACCCAAGCA
>NW_006399765.1:6830957-6831791 GCF_000299155.1 Elephantulus edwardii
TGAAACAGATGAGGGAGAAAACTGTTTAAAAAGGATTTGTGATTAGGTATTTTTGTCATGACAGGAGCCTAGAGCGAAGGCTGTATAGTGGAGTGAACCTGAGGGAGGGTTTGTAAAACAATGAAAGAATTTTTCTTTTACTTTTCCAAGAGGGTAGTGTACAAGGGAGGAGGGGTTGGGAGGGGCGAAAAGTGCAATAATGAATGAATGGAAATCCAAAGTCTCTGTAAATTTTTACTGAAATTAATAATAAATTTAAATAAAACAAACAAAAAAGCAACCTAGTCCTGTGCCACCCTCATAATTACTTGTAAAGTTGGCATTTGTGCTATATAGGATTTTCATGATCTGATTTTCAAAAGTAGATCACTAGATTTTTTCCCTAGTCTGGAAGCTCTCACATGACACCATGAGGTAAATTGGCTAAGAAGCAAACCTCAGTCTCTTACATGGAAAGCAGGAATTCTGTCAGTGAATCAACAACCTGGAAGTGGCTTTCTGATTTTTTCATTGAAATGAAAGAGTTCTTAAAGGAGTTTTACTAATTTATGTCAGTGAGCAGAAGACTAAGTCAGAAGTACACATATTAAGGCCTAAGCTTAAGTCTTTCCTACTCACATTGAGCCTCTGCTTCCCCTGGAGTCTGTCTGTTCATGAGAGTGGACAGACCTGTCTAGGGAAAAAGCCATTGTAATGGTGGTGGTGGTGGTGTTATGTGCTGTCAGGTCGTTTGCGATTCATAGTGATCCTATGTACAAGAGCCCTAAACCCTACTCTATTCTGTGCCAACATCACTGTCTCCGACACACTTACTCCTACCACCCCAATCACAGA
>NW_006399765.1:6834981-6882646 GCF_000299155.1 Elephantulus edwardii
TGTGTGTGTGTGTATCTTTATGCATGGATATGTTAGTGTGTCTTTATATGTAGCCCAATACCTATGACTGCATGATAATGCAGATACACATGATGTGTATGTGATAATTTGTGAACATGTGTATGTACGTGAATTTATAAAGAGGCCTATTTATATGATGTCTGAGTATGAGTCAGTATTTGCTGTTATTTGAATGAGTGTATACTATGTGAATTAAGCCCGTGTGTACATGCAAGCATATAAGTTGCTACATGTGTGTGGGGATGCTGTTGTCATACTAGCATTCAAACTCTGCCTGTTCTCTCCATGCAGACATCAACATGGCTGGAGAGCCCAAGCCCAACAGACCCAAGGGACTAAAGAGAGCAGCATCTGCCATATACAGGTGGGGCTCTCTATCTGTCTGGGTGGGATTGATTCCTCTTTCTCCATGGGATGGGAATACTGGTGTAACAGAGCCTGGAACCTTGTTGGGAGGAGTTCAAAGATGAGGGCCTGTGAAAAGTGGGCTGAGTGGCCATCCCTAAGCACCGGCCCTCTCCCCTTTGTTTCTCTAGTGGCTACAGCTTTGACTATGATTACTACCGGGACGACTTCTACGACAGGTGAGCAGGGTAGGGGCGTGCCTAGGCATGAAACAGCCAAGCTGGAAGCGTCCCAAGAGATTGCTGGTGCAGCCAACTTAGCCCACCAAATGGGAACAGAAACCCACAGGCATTTTTATCGAAGGTTGTCCAGCAAGTCAGTGGCAGAGCTGGGACAAGTTCTGCTGGTGCCCCAGGACAGAGCTCCCTTACCACACTGCACCATATCAGTGTCTCCACTCTCTTGACTGCCCCTCATCTTCGTAATCCTTGGGTGAAACTTGGGGGGCCTGTACAGCCCAGAGCATATAAATGGAGCCATTTGAATATAAACAGGGTGTAGGGCTCTTTACAGGGACTCTAATTCTTGTGCTCCTCCTTTGTAGTTTCCTCACCTCTCTGAGTTGGCCTGTCCAGCAGAAACCCAAGAGCTTAGTCTGAGTCTTTTACTATTTATAGCCAAGAGGCCAGTTAAAATTTGGAGTCTGAATTAGTAGTGGTAGGCTGAGGCCTCCTCTCTGTCCTCAAGCTGTTTAGACCCTGGTCTTGAGGCTCTGGGCTCCCACTTGACTAAACAACACCAGCCACATTGGAGTTGTATGAAGATCATGATGGAAACTGGCCCCACAGTTTTTCCTTCCTATTCTCTTCTAGCTCAGCCCACAATAGACTGTCCAGCACCAATAGCTTCTGTTTTCTTCACCTAAGCATGTTTTTAGGAGACCGTGTGGTATAGTCGAAAGTGCCCTAGCCTTGGAGTCAGAAGACCTAGGTACTAATCCTAGCTTTGCCACTGAATGTGTTCTGTGATTTGGAGGCAAATCCCCTCCTCGTCTGTGAAATGAACTTGCACCAAGTGATCTCTCAGGGCTCCTCCAGCTCTGGGATTCCGTGGTTCAGTGATTCTGACCAAGGCCAGAGCCGCTCCCTTCCCTTTGGCAGAATTGCAGGGTCCAAGACTGAGTATATTCTCAGATGCTCACCATCACAGCCCCTATCATCCCATGCCTGTGGGTTCGTTTTTTTGAGTGTCAAGGAATGGGACATATAACTGCCCAGTGCTAGAAAATCTCCTGGACATCATCAGGAAAGTGGCCCCAGGATACCCCTGAGGGGCTGTTCCTGCAGCAAGATGGTACTTGAGGTGTGCTAGTAGAGACTCATGATGGCCTACCACGTTTCTTCCTGGTCAGCAGGCAGAAAAGCCTTTTGGAGAGGCAGGGGTGATGATAGGGACAGCATTCAGACTGGGAGCTCTGGGCTCTGGTTTGTTTGCACAAACTCCTCTAAAGGGCGTAAAACAGGTGAGGCGATCAATAGGGTTGAGAACAAGGGAAAGGGCCTGGACTGAGCCACTTCTCAGAGGTCATGAGTCCTGGAGTTGAGGATCTCAGTGCCCTTGGCTCTCTGAGACTCTCACTGTTGATTTGTCTCACCTTCTTAAGTGTGTGATTTCAGCCATGTTCTCTCATCCTCAACTTTCACAGTGGCCTCTAGTAGAGGGGGAAACACAGGGTCTTGACTAACCGCCCTCACAGGCAGATAGGAACATTGAGTTCAGGCAGACTTAGGATAAGCCCCATTTCCCCACTTTTTGTCTGCTGGGAAGTCATGCAGCTTTGAGGAGATGTGATAACTCTGACCTGAGCTTTGGTGGCATTTGAACAGAAGCAGAGTTTTAAGCTTGTGTGGCAGTGATCAGTTCCTTCTTGGGGGCTCATCTCAATCTGTTCCTCTGTTGTATAGGGACATAACCACTACCATTTCTCACCTCCCTTGGCTGGTAAGAGAGATGAATGTAGTGAAGATCCCAGCAGCCATCAGCTTGCAGAAGCCCATTGTGTTTACTCTGGGACTTGAGAGCAGGCAGAGATGTATAGAACTGAACCTCCAGCCCCATACACCAGGAATGTTCAGGTTAGGCTAGGGCCGCAGTGCCCCCTGGTGGCTATAGGCCATGCTGCAGCCTCTGGCTGATTTGCCCTCACAGGCTCTTTGACTATCGAGGCCGCCTGTCTCCAGTACCAGTGCCCAGGGCGGTCCCAGTGAAGCGACCCCGGGTCACAGTACCCTTGGTCCGCCGTGTCAAAACTACCATTCCTGTCAAGCTCTTTGCTCGCTCCACAGCCATCACCACCAGCTCAGCCAAGATAAAGTGTGAGTGACTCTATTTTCTTCCTATATAATTTTTATTTTTGTCAGTAGCAAAATAATAGAATCACATTTTTTTACATTGGAAAATAGATAAAAAGAACAAATCTCCCACAGTTCTGCAGCTCTTACAAAACCAAGTGAGTATTTTGATGCATTTCTAAGAGGAAAATGCTGACGTGTGAGGAGGAGGGACTTGGGTTGGGCCTGGAGAGTGTCACTACTTCGAGATGATGCCTTCTTTTCTGCTGTAAGGACAAAGGCCCACGATGCCACATTCATTCTGCTGTAGACATACGGTGATATGTCTGATTGTGAAGACCCACATTTGTACACTTAAAAAGATAGACTAGCATTGAGAAGTCTTGGGAGATGTCCAGTGATTTGGGCTGGTCAGTTGGGAGTGCCCAGCAACACAGGGGGAGCCCCCAGGAAGCTCCAGTTTTTTTCCTGGCCAGTGGGAGGACAGTTCATTGATTGATCAGCCTTCCTAGTTGTCAAAATAGGTATGGGATCTGTGTCATATTCTTGCATCCCCCCACTGACAAGCTCTTTCCGTCCTCCACTCACAGTAAAGAGCAGTGAACTGCAGACCATCAAGACAGAACTGACGCAGATCAAGTCCAACATTGATGCCCTGCTGGGCCGCTTGGAGCAGATTGCTGAAGAGCAGAAGGCCAATCCAGGTCAGCCCCTATGGTCCTCACCCAGTTCAGTGGTGGGAAGCACAGGCAGAGGGTGGAAGAGGACAGCCTGTAGGAGAATGGGATTGGGGTGGCCTCCAATTCTTGAAGTCCATAGACTTGAGTCCATCTGGACTCACCATGCTGCTTTTCTGGACTCACCTAGTTTGCTTTAAGGTGCAGCCCTAGGAAGTTGCCAAAGCTGAGTTTTAGATTCCACTCCTTTTCTTTTTCCTCAAGATGGCAAGAAGAAGGGTGACAGCAGCAGTGGCAGTGGTGGCGGTAGCAGCAGCAGTGGTGGTGGCAGTGGCAGTAGTGGAGGTAATAGCCGTCCACCTCCACCCCAAGAGGACACGGCTTCTGAGGCTGGCACACCCCAGGGAGAAGCACAAGCTCGAGATGATGGTGATGAGGAAGGGCTGCTGACACACAGTGAAGAGGAGCTGGTGAGGGTTTGATCATGGGAATGGCTGGGTGGAGCAGCAAGGAAGGTAGAGGGCAGCACGGAAGGGGTAATCTCTGACCTGATTGACCTCCCTGTGAGCTTTCATTCTTCTCCTTCCCAGGACTTTTTTTTCTTGTGGGGAAAAAGGGAAGAGTAAGCAGAGTAAACCTGTTATAGCGGTCAGCCAGAAGTCCCATTCAAAACTCAGAGATTACTGTCCAAGGCCCATTTTGTATTCCATACTCACTGTGTGTTAGAGAAGACTCAAAGGAGCAGACATGTTCTACAGAACTCCAGGGAACAGAACTAGGATTGCCTAGGGAAGCCACAGGAAGATAGGTAGCAGTCCACAAAGGGACTTTCTAAAAGCCTTTTGCTGACTGATGAGGAAACACTCACTGTTGGTTAACACTCACTGAGTGCTAGGCCTTATTCTCTCTCACTATCATATTTCATTTAACTAGAACAACTTCCTTGTGTTGTGAAAAATACCACTCTTCCAACATTTTACTCTGTTGGGAAATTGAGGCACAAAGGGATTAATAAGTAGAATGCTTAAGAAGCATGCTTAGAGTTTGATAGCTCATGAAGGCTGATTCAGGATTTAAGCTGATTTCAAGGCTTTCTCCTTTTCATCACTGCTGTGTTCTGGCAGGAGGGCAGATGAGTTTATGACCATGACAGTCAAAAGGTCCATCTCATCTTGTCCTTACCCACTGTGTCCTAGAAAAGGGCCCCAGAGCATGAGTTTACACTGAGTGATACATTGCCTCTTGTTGCCTCCTCTCTACCAGGATCACAGCCAGGACACAGATACGGAAGACGGGGCCTTGCAGTAAGCAGGTATGGGGGTCCTAGAAGGCTGTACTTTTCCTCTGGGATGGGCAGGGTAGACCTGTGCCCAAGATGGAAGCCACTCCATTTCCAGCCATCCTGCCACTCCCCTTTGTGGGTGGGGCCTGGAGAGCTGAGGGTACAACAGCAGTGGATATGCTAGCTAGTCCCACTCAGTAATGGTCCCCGTAGCTCATTCAGAGCCATGCTGCATGACTGTACCCTTGAGCATCGCACAGCTGAAGGAAGTTTACACAAATCATTGTCACTTAGTGGTGAGCAGGACGGCAGTAGAAGAAAGCTCAGAAACTGAGTGCCAGAGAGGGAACCTGATTGAGCTATGGTGTCAGAGCTGTGATGAAAAAAAGTGTTGTTTGGCACCATCTGCTGGTGATTGAAGGAGGATTCCACACCAGGGGCACAGCATAAGCAGAGGCACAGAGCTGTGATAGTCCTAGGTATGCAGAAATGGCTAAAAGCTACCTCTAGGTATAGGCTGAGCTTTGCAGGACAGGGAGACGAAGATGCCCATCATCAAAGGACCATTTATGAAGGTGACTACATGCTGGGCTGAAACACTTGGACTTGATCCTGTAGTGGGGAGGAAGTTCCTGTGTGCCAAGAGCTGTACCTGCTAGATCTGATTTCACCTTTAGCAGCCCTTCAAAGTTAGGGTGATCTTAGAAACTGAATAAAATGTAAAAACTGAGATGCTAAAGGGTGAAGAAAACTACCCATGTCTCACAAGAGTGATGTGTGGCCACAGTTCAGGGGTGAACGCCTCTCACTATTCACTACCCTGATCTCTTCTGGAGAAAAGCCACTCCAATCCTTGTTCTCCCTATTCTTTTCAGGCTGCCTTGTTCAGAGTAAGACACACTTGGGTAGGGGAAGGTCACAAATGCTAGCACTTTCAGAGAAGTATCTTGATTCCGAAACATTCATGGATAAGATATTCCACAGGAAAGGCTTCCCAGGGCAGTCAGTCAGGCTTGGAAATTCTGCAGCTGCCTTTTGAAAGATTTTTATCAGTGAAGCTAAGTTTTACCTTCTTTAGGCATTTGAGAAAATGGAGGTTTACAGAGGCAGAGAAACTTGACCAAGATTACATGGCCAGAAAGTCATGAAGCCAGAGCCCAGGCATATCTCTATATGTAAATGTTACTCTGCCCTTTCTTTTTTTACTGTTATCAAATAATGAAGGTCTCTTTCTGTCAGTCTTAGTTACTTCTTTGTCTCCCTGTTTCTCAGCTTGACAGGAGTGAAGGCCACCGGCAGGAGAAGGGAGTGCACTATCCCAAGCCAGGCGCCCACCCCTGGGTATCTCCCCAGTGGGTGTAGAGGAGCGCTGGCAGCAGGCACCTCCTCCCCACCAAGCATCTCAGCCAGTGCTACATTCTCTTCAGGTGGAGCTGTCAGCCTACCCCTTCCCCATGCACCTCCTTGTCTGTGCTGCCCAGGCCACAGGGCAGAGCACAGAGGTCCCCACACTTGTGCCCCCCACCCCAGGACACTCCCAGGATTTTTCTATAGGTTTGGAGAAGGCGGTGCCACAAGCAGGGGGGACCGTGATAATAAAGAGATTGGATCCCAACCTGTTGTGAGATGAGATGGTTTCTATTTGCTCTTGAAGGTATCCTGACCCTCTTGTCCAACTAGAAAGCCAATCCCTCTACTCCCTTCTGTTATCATCCCTTTCCCTCCTCCCTGTTGAGCCTTCTGGGTCTCAGCTAACATAGGGATAAAAGTAGCCAAAGAGGAAGGTCAGAAGTGTTAGTAACATGAGAATAACTTGCTGGCTCAGTGTTCAGTGCTTGTGAAAGTGTCAGAGACTCTTTCTTCCCCCCCCCCAGTGTGGAAGCCTCGTCTCCTGCCAGAGATCCTCTCTAAATGTGATCTTCCCAGCTCTGAAATGTCTAAAGTCCCCCTCTTCCACTCTTCCACCTTCTCAGCTATTGCCCCGGTTAAAAATACTGGTTTCCACTTGACTTTGTCCCCTGCACCAGCTTCCTAATTTCTTAATTGCTGTTCTGCCCCATTTCCCACTGCCCACCAGTCTTAAGCCTGTCCTTTGACTACATAGATCCCTTTTACTGATTGACATCTCATATTCTGGACAAAACTTCAGCAAGTATATGATCCTACTTGCTTCCTCTGTCTTTCCTGCCCTACACACAGACCTTACATCTTGGCCACATAAAATATCCTTCCCCTTCACATGCATAAGCAGCTTTTGTATCCGCTTACTTCAGGTATAGATTTGCATCAGGATACTCTTGATCTGTGTGACTTGCTGTGAGGCTGACAGTCCAGTAAGGACCATGTTCTCTTAAGAGTGGGCCAGGTTTCCGCAACTTTGAGTTATTCAGTGTACCCATGGCCCCTCATGTCCTCCGGACTTCATTTCCCCCCATCTGTATCCACTGTGAATTGAGCCATTTTCCCCCCACGTTTATATTCCTAGAGAGAATCAAGTACCCCAGCAAATGCTTTTGAGTAACTCTTAGGTTGCAGATACCCACCCTTCTCCAACGTCCTGGGTGATTCCAATGTGACCATGCACGCTATTCTCATTGGTACCGAGTTGTGGGTGGGTAGGAACCTAGAAACAGGTTTTGCTTAAGGCTTGGCACTGATAAATATCTCTCTCTCTCTCTCTCTCTCTCTCGATTATCTAAAAAAGAATGACTCATGTTTAGAGAGACTAGCAGGTTCCATGTTTGTGCTTCAGATATTGGTACAATGGCATTTCTTAACTCACATGGTTGCAAGGGCTGTCAGACCCAAGATTGGCAAAGCAGGTATCAGGTTGCTGGCCTCAGAGACTGACACATCCAAGATCAGCAGGTAGTATGGTAAGCAGCTGGCTCAAGTCTTAAAAAACTGGAGGTCAGATGGTGATGAGCCTCCAGGATCCAGTATAGTGAGCAAAAAAGCAAAAGAACTTTTTTGAGTGTCTAGATAAGTTCAATGTACAAAGAAACTCCCTTTTAAGTGATTGACTGCTCACAACAGAGCTCTTAATGGAAGTGATTACATTGTATCAAAGGAATTACATCTCATCAAAGGAATGATTCTGTCATAACTGTCAAGCTAGAGCATCCTAGGTAACCAAGTTGACCATCTTAGCCATCATAGTAGCTTTATGGCTGTAATTGTTGGTGAAAGATAAAAGCTGGGCTTTTGGATATGCTTGGTTTTCTTGGATATGGAAATCCTCTGGGAATTATTACATGTCTCCTGCTGTAGGCAGCACTCCTGCCTGCTGTCATTGGCAGGCTAGTGTTCTGAAGCCCAAGAGTGTCACTATGAACCACAACATTGCCAAATTGTGCATAAGGCAACCAAAGATCTTGACCATTGTCTCTAGGTGTGATTGAGACCTAGTAAATATCACACAGACCTTGTATGACTGCTTGCAGTAGCAGCAGCAAGTGATGATAAGAAATTCTGTGAAGAAACGGGGCACTTACCCTTAAAGTGGAGACAAAGACCCTCAGATTGAGGCCAGAGGTGAGAATAGGCCCCTTAAAAATGGTTCATGACACATTGGGTCAAAACAAAAGGCTTTATTCCACCGAAATGAAGAGTGTTCAGAAGGAACTTGGCTCTGATCACCTAGAATGCACCCTTAGTGGAAGATTCCTCTTCAATCCCTAAACCCAGTCTTTCCTCACTGCGCAGAAGGTGAGAGTCCTTGATTGTGTTGTCAAGCAGATCACTGCCTGCCTTGGGCCTTGGCTCCCCATTTGTGTAATATGGGGAACAATTGGCCTAGGGCAGCACTGTGACACTCTTCCTAGAACCTAGTCTCCTGAGTGCTCATTGAAGGTTTGTCCAGTGGTCCTGCTGAGCCACCCATTCTCAAAGCTTGTGAGACAGGTAGTCTAGTAGGTTCCATGGCCACCTTAACTTCCCAGACTTGGAGGGCTCTGAAAAGAGCAGCGAAAACACCTACAAGCAGGAAACATCCAGGCTACTTACCCTCCTCTCAGATTAAGGCCCAAGCCTCATCTGGCACCACATTTGTTGGACAGAGAATGGGATCACTCATCCTGAGCTCCTGGAAATACTTGGGCTTTTCAGAGAAGGGGAGGTTCATATATATCCATAAAGCCCTGCATGCCCTCTCTCCTCAAACCTGGGAAAAGATAAGTGTCATTCTTCCACTGCTAAGCAGTTTTTATCTCTGTCCAACCTTGGGAAACTCTAAAAGCTATGGTGAAAAACTGGGATACCGATTTGGCCCAAAGGACTAATCCTGTAGATCAGTATCTTTTAGACCTAAAGCCCCATTTTTAATCAGAGCAGCCATCTTGAAGGAATGTAGTAGACAGTAGGTTTATTAGATGGTGATTGAAGAGGCCTCAGCTTTACCCTCCTTCCACATATTACTGCCAACAAGGTCTGTTCTGTGAGCATGGGCAAATCTTTTCTCTCTAGTGCCTCATTTGTAAAATAAAGGATTGGCCTCGATCAAAGCAAGTGGACCTTGTATCAGTTACTATTGTACAGAACATCATGTGACTAGCTTTAGTCAACATTTATTAGATCTTTATCCTGTGGCTTGGAAATTTGGAATGTTAAGCTGGGCAGTTCTGATTAGCTCATGAGGGCTGAAGTGTACTGGTAGATCGCTGGGGATGGGCTGGCCCCACTCGCATGTCCACTGGGAGCTGGGACAATGGGCCATGTGTTCCAAGGATCCTCATATGTTAGGTTCCAAAAGAGCAAGAGAGGACAAGCCCCCACGTGCAAGTGCTTAACACACTCCTGCATGGCCACTGGCAAAAGCAAGTCATATAGCTATTCTCAAATTCTTCTTGGCAGGCACTCCAAATTGTGGCCACAGTTTGTTTATAATCCTCCTCCTCATTTCATTTGCCAACTTGGAGTAAATTCATAGTGACTGCCTGGAATGCTTGTTGAGTATTTGTGGCTATTTTTAGGCTGTTAGAAAACAGTAAAAAGATAGTTTTGTGAACTATCGGGTAGCAATGGTTTGGAACTGAGTTAATGACTAAGGGATTGGTTTGGTATCATAGGCAAGACATTGAATGAATTGTGGGTATATGAGTGCTATTTGCCACCTCTTGCATGGCTGACCCCCTAGGACATCACATACTTTTCTATAGTGGGCCTGTTAAGACCAGAGAAATAAAACAGAGTAGGCAAAAAGATTTTAAATCTCACTTTGGTCATTTAGTGATCACTAGAGATCACCAAATCAGTAGATTTGGGCATATTGAAATCCCCCTGCCTGTGGCCCTTCATCATAGAAATCACCTCACACCCATAGGTGAATTTAGTGAAAAGTTGTTCAAGGGAGTTATGGTAGCATCGTTGGTAGCATCTGCCAAACCAAAGGCTGCCTTTCTGAAGATTCAAATCCACCAGCAGCCCCTAAGGAAGAAGATAGGCACTCTCCTCCTATGCCATTTTCTGCCTCAAAATCCCAAAAGAGAGGGTCAAATTATAGCTGGTTCTGAATTCGTGGCAATGAGTTACATTGAATTTTGTTACAGAAACGGAATTCAGACCTGCTTATTATCCAAGGAGTTACTAACTCATGAAGTGAAAATTTCAAGGGTGGCTTTTCAGACACAATAGGACAAGGATTCAAAAGATGCCATCAGGAACCCATTTCTCTCCTTCGTTCTGCTTCCCGAGTGTTGGTGTCACTTTCAAGCAGGTTTTAGGTGGTGCTGGGGAAGTGGCCACAGAGCCTGTGAGTGTAGAAGGGGAGGAGAATCTCCTTTTGAGAATCTCAAAAGGCAGCACTGACAACAAAAACAACAGGTGTTCATTGTGTAGTTATGCTCATGTTATGGATTTTATAGATGTCTAGATTTTAAAACAAGGCCCCACTGAGAGGCAGTCCCCATATCCTCTCCCATTTATCTGTGATTGTTTGGTCAATAGTATATGCTGGTAGTAATGTTGTGTCAGTTTCCCCTGCCTGATCTTAAGAAACTAGTGCCTTTCACTTCTTGTCTTTTGGGACACACTCAGTCACCATGCTGTGAAGAAGTCCAGGCCACATGGAGAGGCCATGTGTAGTTCCAGCTGAATGTTAGTATTGACTGCTTGACATTTATATGAATGAGGAAGCCTGAGTGAAGAAGTCTACAAGATGACTTCAGTCCTAGCCACCACCTGACTACATAAGAATGGAGTAATAACTACATAGCTGATTTCAGCCAAACACCAATACCAAGAGGGATAATAATAAAATAACTTGTTCTTTTAAGCCACAAAGTTTTGGAGTATTTATTATATGTCAAACAGTTATCAAAACGAATAGCCTCAGAGAGGTTAAGTAGCTTGCTCTGCTTTAGAAGAAAACTAATAGTTTATGGTATCTATACTCAAATTGTATGTGACAATTTGGGTGGCTTGCCTGAGGAAAAAGGAAAAACCTCTGAGAGTAAAAACTGAGCTTCATTTTTCCTCATCTGAAAAAACACGAAACTACTTACTGGGAGCACTTAATATTACCTAATCCAATCTGGATTTAGGTGACTTTTAAAAAAAATCTCCTTTAGGGAAACCAGAGACCATAATTTCCTTTGCTTATTTATACCCAGCTAAAAATTATTTCAGGCAGCTTACTAAGAGAAAAAGAATGAGGCAAAAGGGGAGGACAAGGCCCCTTTGCATTCCATAACCTAGGAGTTACTACGGTCACGTCCATCAGTGACTATGGGTCAAGTCTTGAGTGCTCGTGAACGTGAATGGTGGGCTAGGGGTGGGGCTTCTTTGGGCAAATGTGGTTTGGCTCTTCTGGATGCAACAGAATAAATCATCCCTTCTTTCTCCCTGACCTGGACCCATGTTTTACCCATTCTCTGATACTCATCCCCCAGATTCTATGCAGCGTCCCTTCCACCCTCACCCCCGCTCCCACTCATTGCTCTGTCCATCACCTTGCCCACACAGGGTGTTATAGAAAACCAGAGATGAGCTATCTTCACCCATAAGTATTTTAAAAATGGAATGTGTGGTTTGGTCAGCTAAATTAATTTTGAAGCAAATCCAAGTTATCATTCACTTTTCTATTTTACTCTACCTTTTGTAGATTTTAAGATGAGGTACATACGTAGCTCTCTGCTGTACATATACCCAAACCCACTATTAACAAATCCAACTCATAGCAACCCTCTATTAGATTGCTAAGGGAATTGTAATGGGGGGAGACTGTCCACTGTTCTGAGGAATTTGAATCACCTACTTTTTGGTGCAGCATGCTAAAGCAATGTGCCAACAGTTTAGTTTTTTTTTTTTTCCCCCAATTATTTTGTGTGTACCATCCAATCAGATCCGACTGGTACAGGAGATCATCCTTCTCCAGCAGAGCATCTGGTGGATTTGAACTGCTTGCCTTCGGGATTGCAGTGTAACTTGCCACTAGGCCACCAGAGCTCATTTGTTGTTCTTATTGTCTAGTTGGAACCGACCCATTTCTGACTGCCCAGTAAGTTTTCAGAGGCCGTTAGTTAATAGCACAGGAGACTGCACATCCTTCTCCCATGGAGCAGCTGGACGTGAACCACATGCCTTCAGGATTGCAGTGCAGCTTCTTGCCACTATGCCATCAGAGCTCTCTGCTATAATGAAAAACTCATTACCATGGAATCAGAAGAGACTGAGCTAATCCTCCATTGAATTTCCAGTATAAATGGCATGAGAGGAGACTGCCCTTCTATTTCAGTTACTGGTGGATTTGCAAACTAGTACATCAGAACCCTGCTGTACATAAACAATACCATGAAGAGTCAATGGAATGGACGTGTAGGTGACTTTCCAACAGGTTTTCAGAGGCTGTAAACCACATGGGCAGACTCCTTGTCTGTCTTCCAAGGTGCTAGTGGATTTGACTATGTGCCTATGTGTTGACTGTGCTGCTTGGCAGACATAGAGAGGCTCTATGTCATGCCGTCTCCTGGCAAATTGGTACGGTTGAAATGATTTGCCGAAGGTCACATGAAGAGGCAGAAGGGCGTGTACTCTCCTTCCAGCCCTACTGTCACAAATGACTCTTCTTGAAATTCCTTTGGTTTTTGTGACAAGCTTTGACTTATGTGCACTCAGTTTTGTTTGCTGACTCTTCCCATCATACATCAACATCCATCTTACCAAAGCTGAACTTCCAAACTGATGTTTCAAAGTGTTGTGTTCAAATGTGGATCTTTAGTTATTGCTGGGGCATGTCTGGACAGGGAAGCCTAGATGAAGGGAGGCCTCAGAAACCCTAGTACTTCTTCCAGTGTTCAATCTGTGTCTATGCAGATTATCCTATAAGTGGTTTGAACAGGGAGGAGTTGGAAGAGAGGCTACAAAGTTAAGCAAATTCTGCAAATCTGTCTTGATGAAGTGCAGCCATGGTACTCCATAAAGGCTTTGAGCCTATAAGACTGTGTTAGAAGGGGAGGCCAGTCCTTTAGTCCATGCTTAGAAAGGTGGAAGGCTAGAGATGACTGAGTGGATTGGCAGTGACTGCAACAATCAATTTCAGTATAACAGAAATTGTGAGAATGGCACAAGATCAGCAAGGCCTCAATCTATTGTACATAGGGTTACTATGAATCTGAGTTAATTCAGCAGTACCTGAAGATAACACACTTATTTTTATGGACCGCCTACAAGTCCCTACCTTAGCAGTGGAGATACATGTGAACAACATCATCTCAATTTAAACTTGCTTTCTAAAGGGCAAGAGAGAAACATTACTGTGTTTAGGAGTGGACATCTTGGGAAAAGCTTTTTAGAGGTTTTAGATGGGTATTTTTTAAACCTTTCTATAAATGAAGGAAATGAGGTCAGGTTTTTCTGAAGATAGAGACATAACTGCATGTTTACATAATTTATATCAGCATATAAATCAGTCAGCTCCATTTTCCCATTTCAAACACCTAACCCTTTTAAAAAAATAATGAATACACAACACTTTCCTAAAATACTTGGGGAAGAACAGAGTTTTTGATCAGAAATCCTCACTTCCTTTGCTTTCTGTCTCTTTAGCAAGATCCTTTCCATTGGGCTTGTGGTGGGTAGGAGACTACAGAGAAAAACAGAGGGCAAACCATAGCATGAGCATTTTAAGAGCAAAAAGCCAAGGCTATGGAGTGGACTTGGGGGGGAAGGATAGTATAACAAAGACTTTTTTATTTTTACTTTTCAAAGAGAAGACTGAGCTAGAGGAGTGGGGTGGGCAGGAAGAAAAGTGCAACCATGAATGAATGGAAATCCAAAGTCTGTAAACTTTCATTAAAATTAATAAAGAAAAAGATTAGGTCAGCTAAGAATTGGTGTATTTTGTCTAGCCTGTGTACCAGTCTTAGAAATAGGTCTATACTGTTATATAAAATACCAAAGTCTCAAAGTAATATATTATGGAAATTTAATTGTACAAATAAAATAATTTTATTGTAAATTTTAAAAAAGTAACAAGCTATTTTCTGTATAAAATTCACTGCCATTGCGTCAATGCCGATCCATAGCAACTATTTAAAACTGAGGTTATATACTTTTGTGGGAGGAGGAGACTGTCCATTTACCTGATGAACCACTGGTGGATTTAAACATATTTGATTAAAAGCATTAACACACTATTGAGTATGCCATCAGTGCTCATTATTGAATCTCCACTGACAATACTGAGAAGTTTTAAGAATGAAGAAAATTACGTGTTCACAAATATGTCCCATGTCTTCCTTCCCTAAAGCGGGTCGCACTAAGAAAGAAAACACACACACATACAAAACAGAGTACTAATTACACAGGAGGCACTGATCCTTGCTTTATTCACGCAGTAACAGCCAACATTTGTTACAGCTCATTCTCCAAACTCAAAAATGCCTTCAGAAATCTGGACTTCACTCAGCAGTGCTGTCAGATAGTTTTCAATTGAATTGAGAACAACAAAAAGATTTACCAGTAAAACTGGGAATTGTGTGGACATAGATACAAAAAAAAAAAAAGGAGAAAGGGATCTTACATGAGTCAGGCTCATTGCGGCAAAGGTGGCAGCTCAGCCAGTTTGACCCCTCAGGAGCACTTACTGGGCTGAAGGAATGCTTCCTCCACTGCTTCATGGCCAGGGTGCTTACAGCACTGGCGTGTACTTTAAAATTAAGGGTCACAGTGATTAAAAACACCACAGTCAAGACATTCAAGGCAGACATGACTGCTCCTGGGCTGCTTAGGAATAACAGTCCAGCAATAAGAAAGTGAGAATAGCATGTATGCCCTTATCCTCAGGAATTGCGTGCAAGGCAGACCACAGCATAGACACAGAAGATCTTGTGCCCTGTGCGCCAAGGGATAAATACCCCCTTTGGCCAAATCCTCAGCAGAACTGGAGGCACCGCACAGATAGCAATCTCTTGGTTTCTCATGGTCACATTCAAAAGCTACTTTAATATAGAACATAGAAAAGCATTTGTGGTGGGCCGTTTCCAAACCTAGGACTGAAAATAGGGAAGAAGGAGCCTATCGCCATTTGGACTCTTCTCAGGAGAGTCCCCTGGACTGCATATCTCATCAACATCAACAGGGATGCCCAAGCAGATATTTTGTTTGAAGTGTGCCAGATACTAGACACACTCAAGAGGTTATGTTTGTAAGACTCAGTAGCCAATAAGGGAAAAAAAATCCTAAGGGTGAGGGTATGGGTACCTAGCACCTTGTATTCCCTCATGTGGTAAAAGCTGGAGAACTGGACAGTGAGGTAGTAGCAATAAGCCTCACATAATGAAAAAAAAAAAATTTAAAAAATTCAAATCTATATACTCATTTACCTGGACGTTGAGAACGCATCATCGTCCTGGTTCTTATGCTCAGCTCACGTTATGTGAAACAAGTGTCTACTTTTGTGTCTCAAGAGAAACTGAGAAGGAAAATGGCTGCCCAGCTGAAGTGCCTGCCAGTGTCCAGTTTCTCAGGACAAGGATAGACTCTTCAGAGCCCAGGCACAAACTTATTTTTGCTGAATTCACCAAGCACAAGTTTTATATATAAAGAAAACTAAAGGACAAACCAAATTGAAAGAATCACTGTTATAATAACTTTTAATTTATCTTGCATTTTACAGAAGTCTATGAACGGTTTTAAAAAAGCACCTCCTTACCCCATCACGTTTCTCTGACAGTTGTTAAAGTAGGCAATGAGTATGTCAACAGCTTGAGCATCGGCATCTTGCAAGGATTTCACAGGCCAACCAACCACATGCCAAAGAATCTGGCAGCTTTTCTATCTTGCTTTTAATACAATGGTATATCCACTCTGGTGGTAAACCTGTCCAGCCAAATCTCCACAACACACTTTGAAAATCAGTGGTGATTAGCAAATTAGTTAGCTTTGGCACGGAGCTGTGCTCGCTTGCCCGTGACAGCCTGGAAGCCGGTTTTGATGCTGGCAACAGAGCATCGAGAGTGACAAGTTTCGCACTGTAAGAAATAAAGTCGGGTGTCCTTCTGCAGAATTGTGTCCGGCGATCGGCACGTATGACAGGTGACATATTCCTCTGCAGGAAAAGCAACAAACAGCATTATCTGGTGGCCATGAAGCCAGAGGTTTCTATTTTCTGCAAAGGTTTCCTCCTCTGAGTACTACCAACTAATGCAAAGGGGGAAAAAGATTATGTGAATACCCAGACCAGGGAAAGAGAACTTCAGATATATAAAAAAAAAAATTGGTTAAAAATTATTCCAACTGAATGATGAGGAAGTAAAGCTTGCTAGCTATTTACTCCTGGTTCTGTCATTACAGGAGGAGAGAGATGGAACTCATTAACCCTCCCAGATGGAAGCAAACATGCCCATTTTAAGTGATTAGGAAAAGAACAAAAGGAATCAATCCATGCCTAAACCAGACACATTTCTCTGACCTGGCATTCGACCCTGGAACCAACCAGCAGGCTGTCTGTTGGGCAGGTTTAGCAATATGAATCAATCCACTGACATGTAACCAGTGGGAGAGGGTCACTTCACTTTTTACTGTCACTTAACCTATCTTTTCAAAGCTAACATTTCCAGGCACCTTATGAAATAACAAATGGCTTTCCCCACAGACTGCACTCTGACAACATTTATACTCACTGATATATCTTCTCAAGACATTTTCTATCTGTTTCTGTTGAAATCTTCCTTTGATTACAAGTTGGTTGTTACCATCTATAGAACCACTGTGAAAGAAAATTAAAATTTCTCCATTAAAATTCTATTTTCTGTAAGGAACCAAATTCTAAGACTTTTAAATACAGGGAATTTAAAAGATTTTCAAAGTTGTAGGAAAAGTTCTACAAGGATGCTTCTATGTGGCTTGTTTTTCAAGAGTAATCGTAGTTGGTACTTGGTGGCCTGTGAATATAATGTCCCAATATTTAATCCAATTCCAATCTATTCAGTGACCACAGCCAGATTTATAGGCTTTTCAAGTACAAAACAAAGTGACTCTTTAATGGTATCAGATCACTGACTGAAGAAAGGAAAAGAAACTTTTACTCTCTGTACTATGGGTAAGAACTGTTGATTAAAACATTCTAAGTTTGATTGTAGTGATGAAATAACATAAAATATATTAAAAACTACAGAATAATACATTTAAATGTATTACCTCAATTAAGCTGTTAACGTAAAATCTCCAAAATTATAGGCCACAAACTGTCAGTAGTACGTAATGAGAAACTTTATAAAAGATGTTACTGACAAGTACTTTTGAGAAAGCAAAGCTGTAGGCAAGACATTATCACTTATTAAAAACTGCATATCAGCAAGTGAAAACAAAATTCACTCTGCTAGTTTAATATTTAGAAGCCTCTTCAATGTGGTTTAACAGCATTATCCCCTTTTAACGCATCTACAGGTTATGATGGTTCTAATATTGGATTCCTGTAATATTTAACCCACTGACCATAAGTATTTTGGTTACATCTTAAAATCTATCCCTATAAAAATTATTCTGAATATGGGGGTGGGGTGGGTGGGGAGAAAAGGGCAACAATGAATGAATGGAATTTCAAAATCTCTGTAGATGTTCATTGAAATTAATAATAATAAAATTTAAAAAAGTATTCTGAATAGTAGAAAATCACTGCTAACTTCTGCTCTTTAATTAGTTCCTACAAGTTGGTTTGTTGTTGTTTTTTTTTAAATTACATTTAAAATTCCAGAGAAGAATTTATTTATACACCACAACCAAAGTTACTAACCAGAATTATTTCCAACTTTCCTACTCAAAGCAATCTTATGGGACAAAGTAGAATCACCCCAGTTTCCAAGGAACTTAAGACTGCTGCAAATCTTCAAGAAAGAGAGGAGTAATAGTTTTTACTTCACAGGAAGAGTATAAAGATTAAGATGGTACCAAAACACACAGCCTCATACACTACTGGTGCTAGTCTTTATTATCTTATTAAGCATACTGTTGTAAAATGTCATAGCTGACCCTCCAGTGGGTTTTCAGAGGCAATAATTCACAATGGAGGAGAGTGCCCATCTTTATCCCATGAAGCAACTTAGGCTGGCAGCACAACTTCTTTACCACTAAGCTCCTTCTTTATTAAGCATTAAGTACCTTAATTATTTTTATAGGGACTTCTTAGCTCCTGTGATCAAATTCATAATGACAGGCTCCACAAGATTCTAGCCTTCATGAATATGTGGAGTAAGTCCACAAAGACAAGGAAAGTAGTGATTTAATCAATGGTTTCTCCCACATCACTCATCAACTTACAAGCCGGTTTTAATAGCCGTTTTAAATTAAGAAAATTTCTGACATCCTCTAAAACTGGAAAACTTCTACCATTTGTTCAATTAAGAGACCCAAGAGTTGGCTGAAACTACCCCCCATTCCTGCCATCCATTAAGCATAGAACAAGATGTATCCCTGTAACTGCAGTCAAACAGACAAGTCTATTATTATTGTTTTAGGTGCCACTGAGTCAACTATGACTCACAGTAACCCTATGAACAAAACCCTGCCCCAACCTGTGCCATCATCACACTCAGTCCTGCTCAAGGTCATTGTTGTACACCACATCAGTCCATCTCAATGAAGGTCTTAACTTCTGACCCCCTTAAGATAACCAATACCACCAAAGAAGTACTCACTCCTTACAATAACCAGCTACATAAAGTCAAGAGCAGTATTTGCCCAATATAAAGCCCTGATGTCAGGAAGAAATAAGAATTACGAGGAGGAAGGAATTTGGTGGGTACTGTAATTAATTCTATGAAAAAATGTATATGAATAATTGGAAAACCCGCCTTTTTTTTTTTTTTTTTTTAAGAAAACCTGCTTTGTAAGCTTTCACTCAAATCACAATAAAAAGAAATTCTAAAACGGACTCAAGCTTTAAATATGACAGTGACATGGCGCTCACGTTCGTAGACTGGTGGACCTATTCAGAAGTTTCAACTCTGTACCTATTCCTAATCAGCCAAGTTCTCTCAGAGAAATGATTTCACACCTTCACTGCCTCTCACAAGCCCCCTTTTTTATAATTAGGTGTTTTCTATGCACAGTACATATCCTTTCTTATGAAATGCCTATTAATAGGTAAAAATGTGAATATAGTTTCTTACCTTGTACCCAGTTCTGCCAATAAAAATGCAAGGAGATGTTTGGGTTGACGATGCAATCTGAAAAGAAAATACCAAAAGGTTATCTTTCTTAGAAATACAACCATGGTTCTAAAAATCCATCCTGTACATGGTTTTAATCTGATTACTCAGCTATTGGGTGAATCTCAGTACAATGCAGACTTTGGGGTAGATATAAACTATGCCATTTATTTGCACTCTAAAGCTATTAAAATAATACATTATTTAATAATATACACACATATACATGAGTAACTAGGAACATGTGCAGGAAAGGTAAACAATAAGTGTAGGAGATAATGTTATTTCTCTAGAAAAGAAGGGACCAGAAAGTGGTAAAACATGACTAATTTTAACTGTAACCACTTTCCTTTTTTAAAGAATACAAAGATCTGAAACAAATGGGTCAAATGTCAATATACATGTTGATAGGGTACACTAATTCCTAAATATGTTCTATATATTTCATGGAAACACAGCATATAAAAACTAGAAACTATATAAATGTTCACCAAGTTGGTGAAATGAATTTGTTGTATCTATACAATGGCCTATAATCCTGCTTTTGAGAACAAGGTGGATCTTTCTCTCTATAAAGAAGCAAATACAGAGCAATGCCAATCAGTATTTTATTTTTTAAAATTCCGTATGCTCTAGCACTATTTGAACTTGTTCTAACAAATAAATACTATTACAATTTGAAAGACAGTTATTTTTTGCTCAAATGCAATGGGTAAGGGTTGGAAAAAATGTTAAGCGCTGACATTTCTGAAAAGCAGCTTGCAAATATCTCCCAAAGACTCAGCAAAGACATACATTAAGGATGTTCTGTGACATTTTGTCTCTTAATGAAAGAAAACTTGGGACAACCACATCCAACTTTTAAGGATCTGTCAGAATCCATGTGTAGTCATTAACAGCATTTATGAAAAATAGTTAATGGGATAAGTACAAGTTTAATAATTTAAAAGGATAAAAATAATACCTACTTAATTAAATATGTGCACAAAGTATTAAACTATATTTATGTCACTGGGGAGATTATAGAAGATTTTTCCTTTTCATTGCTTTATCTTTTATAATTTTTTTATACTAGTCTATTTACAAAATTAAAATAGTTTTCCAGAAGAGATTCTTCCAATTTCCCTCACCCCCATCAAATGATACAGTTCCATGATTAATCCTCCCCCCCCAACCCCGGCAGATCCTCATCCCTCTGCTTCCACCCTCCCCCCCTTTGGATCCTACAATAATGCTTTTATACAATACTTGTCCTTGAGGGACTGAGTTATACACTCAGCAAAATGCTCTCTCAATTTAGGTAATAATTTACAAAATCATTGTTTCTGTGTGCTGGGTAGTATTCCATTGTGAATGCACCATCATTTCTCTTAATTTTTTTTAAAAAATGAGCATATGTATATCATTGATAATCAGGGGAAAAGTCTATATAGTTTATATATAGTTAATGTCTATAAAGTAATGAGAAAAAATTATCTCTGGATGGTGGGATTTAGGTTAATTATCACTTGTTCACCATTTGATTCCCCCCTTTTCTGCAACAAGCATCAATCACTTATGAAACAGAAGATTAATAGATAAGGTGAGATGCTCTAACTAACCTGCCAGCAGGTGTTTTAAGAAAAACCAGGTCCATCCAGGGGAAATGCACACATACACTATGATGGTGACTAAGACACTGGAAATAGAACTCTTGTTCTGGAAATGGCCAGCAAAAAGAGGCACACCAAATTCATCTATTTTTGCAGAGGTCACTGCGTAATGACCAGGCCCATCCCGCCTGATGAGCTTTCTCACCTCTCTAAGCTCTCCAGCATTTCACTCCTCAAGCCACTTGATTAGGATCCACTATCCTGGGTCAGCATATGTTAGATTTTGCCCCCTCTTAATACCTTCACAGAGCCCAGGGACTTCTAACTCAAAAAAGCTGACAAGACTTGAACTGTGACCTCTTATAACCCAATCCCTGTACCTATGCATTTTCTTTCTACCTATAATAAAGTTCACAATAAAGGATGCTTAAAACTCAGTCAACAACTCAGCAGCTGGCAAGGAGCCTTTTTCATTAACCAACTTACAGTTTACAGATATCTGTAAAATTGACAAAAGATGTTTTCTTGGTTCCTACTCGGACAACTTGTGGAGGTTTCATGACAAATTTCCTTTTCTCTCCAGCAACCATATCTGGGTTCTTTTCCCGCATGATGTTAAACACTCGATTCAGTAGCTATAGAGATAAAGTGGTAATTGTTCATATTTTTAAGTTAACAGGAACAATATAGTTTTCATGAGTCTATTTATCCTATTGGGATGGGTGTGTCAGAGGCAATGCGATTGACACAGGATAGAGCAGGGTTTAGGGCTGACATATAGGGTCGCTATGAGTCGCAAACGACTTGATGGCACCTAACAACATCTATCTGTCAACACAAATTTTACTTTATATTAAATAAATATGTACATCACAATATTTGTGAGGAACTCCTAAGGGCAGGGAACCAATCCCCATCCTACAATCCCCATCTCAACCAGGATCTGGTACACTATGGATGCTCTTTTGTTCCTTGTTCAAACTTAAAAGAACAAATGCTTCTGTGGTCAAGTGCGTATCATGTGGAAAAGAAAAACTCAGGAAAATGCAAATAAGCAAGCTCTATGATACTCTGGCCCCAAATTAGCCCTTTTCTGTCATGACTGCCCCCATGACTTCCAGAGAGCTCCCTGCCCTCAGAAGTTGACTCAAATGGGGACTTGCTCATAGTGCACTGCCTTCGAGTCAGAATCAACTCATGTTGATTCCCCCAACACGTTTTCAGAACCTATAAATCAAACAGGAGAAAACTGACTTGTCTTTCTCCTGTGGAGCAGCAGGAGGATTCAAATCACCTGCCTTTAGGTAGATAATGCAACTCTTTATTTACTAGGCCACCAGAGCTCCCTCAGATGGAGACAGTGGGTAAAATACAGTTACCACCACAATTCTGCTCACAGTGGACATCAGGAAATGCTCACTGGCTGCAGACCATACATACCACTCTGGGTCTGTTCACTATTATTACTTCAGTGATCCTTCTAATTCAGTTATTTTCAGAGAGAGGGGAACACATTTATCTCATTGTCCTGAGCTCTAGTGAATAGATTAGCTCCCTTCCAAATAGAATTGTCTTACCTCCTCATATGTGTAGTCTCTTTCTGAGCCTGCCCAAGCAGGTCCTGACTGATTACTGAATGAGATACCATCATCTTTTTTGCTGTCTTCATCTTCTAAAGCTGCAAATAATGAAGATGATAAGAACAAGAGGTGGGCCCTCCTACAGTACCAAATAATGGTGGCAAATCTAGAGATACTAAAAGTTTCCAAGACATTTACCTTCTCTCCTATAAACTCATGCACAATTGACAGCCACAAGAATAGATATCAAGCTGAGCCCCTTTCCCCTCTTAAAAGGTGGGGTGTTATGTATGACATTTCATATTAGGATTTTGTGATGACAACACAGACAAAGTGAAATGTTTCTTGATTTAACAAACACAAAATACTACATTAGGATGATTAGAGGAAAATTCAAATGGTTCTGAAGCACTTAAGAGACATCCACACCCATAAAAACCATCTGCCAGCTACACTATAGTTCTCTAAAGAAACTTCAGCACCTACAAAGTAGTAAAACCTTATTTTTAACAAAACATTTTAAAAGTTTTTAAAACATTATTTAAAATTCAGTTACAGTAATTCTCCTAGTAAGCTAAATTTATACTAAGCTTTAATATAACCATAACTGCAACACTCTTTCCCCCCATGAAATTTTACACTGTCATTATCAAGTTAGACATGATTTTCCTTCCCTTTTCCATTATCAAGTCATAGGGATAAAGGTCAAGAAAGAATAAAAAACTTATCTCACTTCAAAAAGAAGAGGCCAAAAGCCCAAGTAAGCTAGAAATGAATTACTGAACTTCTTCTATTACCCTCATCTTTCTCTAGTATTTCATCCTCATCTGGGAACTTGACATTCTTCCTTTTCTTCTTTTTATTGCCAAGCATAATGTCAAGGTCATCTTCTGGTTCAGCTGACTCTTGAACATCACTTTCAATCTTAAGATCCTAAGAAATAAGGCAATAATTACCATTTGATACTGGAACTGGTTTTAAAGAAATTTACAAGAGCCACCATCATTTGAAAGGAAACAAAATTCAGCCATTCAAATTCAAGTTACAAATAAGAAATGCCTCACTGGTGGACCAAAATGGCTCAGAGAGACACAGCTATTTAACAAACAAATTCCTCAAAACATTTTTCAACTTTTTCCACTTTTGGACCATCCCTGATCTCATGAGCATTTTATGTGTCCAAATTAGGCTACCCTCAGAATTGGTAAAATTTTGAAATACTCAAATCTTCTGAGTGACAATCCTAAATGATTTTAAAAGATGATTCTAAATTATTATTTCTGGAATATTTTAAAGATGTTTCTAAGTAATTCTGATGCAATCAGCCTGGCACTGACTGCTGGAAATCTCTGGGAATCACTTCAATATGTGGCAACGTTTAAAGGAAATATAACCTAGGACAAATATATACCAGACAAACTGATGTGGATAAGGTAAAGCTTGGCTTCAAGACTAGTTGCCCTCTGGGCCACAACAGAAAGAATAATACTCTAAAAGAAGACAAAGTCTCTCTCTTCTGAGTCTCCCATTCAAGGGCTTCAAACCCATTTCTCCCTATTTGAGTTATCATTCCAGTAGACCCACATTTTACACAATTTACCATTGGGTCATGACCAAACCAGCTCAGAGCCCTATTCTCAACCAAGGCCAATACAATCAAAAGCACAGAATCACAAAAGTGGTTTTTGAATTCTGGTTGTCTTACCCCTTTATGACTTCAAGTGCAATTAAAAAAAAAACACCACCACAAAAAATACCACAAGCACAGAATTTATTAACATTGGACTCTTTAGAACAAAAGCTACTAGAGGAATTGAAAATAATTACTAACAATGTTTTGTTAATCAGACTTTGTGACACACAGCTGACACATCATTTTGTTACCAGTAATTTAATTCCTATTTGTTCAGTACAATTTGAGCATTTTTCTCTCTCAATTTCCCAATAGTAGCAGGAAGAGAGTCCTAGGCAGACAACAAAAAATGAATCCATATAAAATTGTGTTTTAAAGGACTCTTAAAAATTATCTGAAACAAAGTATCTCTGAAAATATTAATTTCAGCATCTTTTAACACTTAGCAGGAAGCTCTGATGGTGAAGTTAGCAACAAGTTACACTGGGAACTCCAAGCCTCCCTGAGATAAAGATGGGCAGTCCTCTCCTATTGCAACTCACAGCTTCAGAAACCCAATGGAGGGTTGCTATGAGTCAGAACAGACAGTGGTTGAGTTTGAGTTCAGTAATTAATATATGCCATACTGGTTTCCCTGTGTTGTTATGTACTGTTGAGTCTAAACTGATTCATAGCTGGTCCTCCAGCAGGTTTTCAAAGGCAATAAATGTCATAGGAGAAGACCATCCTTCTCTCTCCTGCAGAGCAGCTGGTGAAATAAACCAGTGCTTTTGGGTCAGCAGCACAACTCCTTTATACTAAGCTACCAGAGTTCCCTTTAGTCACTAACAAATATTTGTGGCATTAATCCAGTTACCAGTATTAACACTGTTTCTAAAACCCAAAGATATTCTTTATTTTCTGCTGTATTTGGAAGCAGGAGTGGCATCCTCTTCCTAAACAACATGCCTCTGGAAACTATGAACTTTGAGAAACAATAAGAAAGCTTCAGGTCTTATTCACAGAATCGCTATGAGTTGTGCTCGATTCAATAGCAATCAACAACATACATGGAGTGCACTATTATCTACTTGGAGTTCAACAAATAAGCTATTTACAAAGAAAATTTTTGGGCTCTTTTTCCTGGCAAACTGTACAAAGGTGGAGTGCTATCAAGATTCAGTTTATCCATTACTCATTGCATGGCTGAAGAATGCATTGCTGGTAGAAGGATAATGGATATTAATGCTGCTTTATATGAGGTGCTGAAGACCTCCCTCATCTACAATGACCTAGCATGTGGATTTGGTGAAGCTTCTCAAGTCTTAGACAAGTGCCAGGTCCATCATTATGTGTTTACATCCAACTGTGGTGAACCTGTATAAGCCAAGCTGGTTGCGGCTTTTTGTGCTTAAGATCAATCAATCTGATTAGGGCTGATGACAACAAGAAATTAAGGGAGTGGGCAGGCCTCTGTAAAACAGAAAAATAGCCCAGTAAAGTGATAGTCCCAGTTATTTGGTTATTGAGGATTAGAGCTAAGAATCTCACAGCCAAGGATACTACTGAAGGGTATTTAAAATCAAAGAAATCAGCAAATAAAAACTTGGCTAAAAGAACAACAACGCCTCTTTTTATTTTTTTTAAACCAACTTTTCCTTTTATTATTTTGTGTGTGTGCCGTCAAATCGGATCTGACTGGTACAGAAGGAAATTGCCCCTCCTTCTCCAGCAGAGCATCTGGTGGATTTGAATCGTGTACCTCTGGGATTGCAGTGCAGCTTCTTGCCACTAGGCCACCAGAGCTCCCTGAAACCCCTCTTTTTAAAAACCACCACCACACCAACTTAGGGAGAAGACACAAAATGGGACAGTCAGGTGTGCTCTCTCTATATGTATGGACACATAAAATACACATGGACGTATGTATGTATACATAATCATAATATATGGATATGATTGCTATGATCTTATTATCCTGGGCTCTGCTAAAGTTACTTCTAAGCAGATTGTATAAACTGGTACCTATGTATAGAGAAAAACAGACTTTCCACTCCTTGCTCTTTCCATCTTCTTCCTCCTTAAACCCACCCTCCTATTCACCTACCTACCCACAAAAAAATGTGCTATTAATACCAGGAACTAAACCAGTAAGTGAAAACAAGAACAGGATAACTCCCTATAAAATCAGACTGTGAAACTATCCTGATTGCTCTAGTTTGCCTAAGTCATTCTTTCATCAGCCACTACAGGCTAGGATTTATTCTTTAATACTCAGAGTCACACACTGAAGTTTGTTTAGTCAACAAGCGAACAGAAGAAACCGCCAGGAGTATTTATTTACTCCATGAAATTTCTCTTCTCCATCTATCATGGTGCTGCAAATTGGCCCAGTGGTGAAAATCTGTCGTCTTGATGTTAAGCTGCAATCCAAACTGAAGACTACAATACTGGACCTTGTGCAACAAGCGCTTCAGGTCTTCAGTTTCAACAAGAAAGGTTGTATCATCTGCATAATGTAGGTTTGTTGATGAGTCTATCTCCCAATTCTGATGCCACGTTCCTCCTCATAAAGCCCTGCTTCTCGAATAATCTGTTCTGCATATAGATTGAAAAGGTATGGAGACAGGATGCATCCCTGATGAGCTCTTTTCCCAATTTTGAACCATACAGTATTTCCCTGCTCTGTACTGAGGACTGCTTCCTAGTCCAAGTATAGGTTTCACATAAGCACAATCAAATGTTCTATGATTCCTGTTTTCCTCAAGGTTAGCCACTATTTGTTGTGATCCACACAAATGCTTTTGCAGTCAAATATCCACAGTCCTCTAGTACTCTTGGCTTTCTGCCAAGATCCATCTGACACTGGCAATACTGTCTACTGTCTCTAGTGCCGTGTCCTCTTCTAAACCAGCTTGTATTTCTGGTAGTTCTCTGTCGATGTACTTTTACAGTCATTTCTGGATAATCTTAAGCAGGATTTTGCTAGTGTGTGATATTAGTGATACTGTTCTATAATTTCCACTCTGCCACATCACCTTTTTTTATGGAATGGGAATAAATACAGCTCTCTTCCGGTCACTTGGCCAAGCAACTATCCTCCAGATTTTCTGGTACAACTTGGTGAGAACATCCAGGGCAGCATCTGTTTGTTGAAATACATCAACTGGTAGTCCATCAATTAATGGGGCTTTAATTTTCCCCCAAGTCCTTCAGAGCAGCCTGAACTTCCTCCTTCATCACCACTGCCTCTTGATCATATGTAGTTTTTTTAAATTCTTCAGTGTCAGCCAATTCTTTTTGGTACAATGACTCTGTATACTCCTTCCATCTTTTTTTTAATGCTTCCTGAATCATTATTGGGCCCACAGCATCCTTAAGCATTACAACTCATGGCTTGAATCTTGTTCTTCAGTTCCTTCAGCTTAAGAAATGCTGAGCAAGTTTGGCCCTTTTTAATTTTCTGACTCCTGACTCCAGCTCCTTGCTTGGCTCCACAATCGACACTCTTAACACCAGTAGTCAGGACATTAAACAAAAGACAGATTGCACTAGGAAAATCTTCTGTCAAGGACCTCTCCAAAGTACTGAAAACAATGTCAGTGTAGAAACTAACATGTGCCTAATACAGGTCATGGTCTTTGCAATTATTGTTATGCTTCAGAGAGTTGGACAATGACTAAGGATGACAGAAGAAGAATCGATGCCTTCAAATTGTGGTGATGGAGAAGAGTCTTGAATATACCATGGACTGCCAAGAAAGCAAATAGGTATGTCTTAGAGAGGGTGAAACCACGTTTCTCCTTGGAAGCTAGGATTTTGAAACTCCGTCTCACATACTTTGGGCACGTGGTAAGGAGAGATTGGTGCTTGGAGGACTTTAAGCTTGGAAGGGTGGAGGGACAGCACAGGAAAGGAAGACCCCAGACAAGATGGACCAATAAAATAACTGGGACAATGGAGGTTGGTGTGTCGGAATTAGTGAGACTGGCTCAGGACAGGGCAGGGTTCAGAGCTGCTGTACACAGGGGTGCTATGGGTCACAGGCGACATTAACAACAACAACAACAACAACAACATGGCATTTCTCACTCAAAGAACTCTCCACCACCCAAACACCCAGTATAGTTAAGTACACAGGTATTTTATAATTATCTTGAAGGCACACATTATAATGAACACAAGTTTACATTCCTTGAACCATCATCTATGTATAATTCTCATTTGGATATGCTCCAAAGAAAATTACCATAACATTGATTAAGTGCTTAACATCAAAAAGTAAAGGTAGTTAAGAGACAAAAGACATTGAAGAAACATCAGCCATCAGAAACCTCTCAAGAGGATATATTTTACTTCCAACATGAAAGCCAATATTCAATACTACCTTTATGCCTTCTTCAGCTTCATCAATATCAAATATCTTTTTTGTTTTTTTCTTCTTTTTCTTTTGATTAAAAAAGTTCAAGTCATCTAGATCATCAGAAGTATCTAGAAGAGGCAGGTAAGGGGTATCAGTTAACATCTAGCAGAAATAAAGTATCAAGCCAACACATTATCAGCTACTAAGTTCAAACAGTGTATCTGCCACATCTACAAAAGTTATGGTTCTGGAAATCAGTGGCAGATGAGCCGAAAGCTCTGTAAGCAGGAAAAAATCCATCATGGGACTACTACAGTGGGAAAATTAGAAAACCAGCACAGGTCATTTCATTGCTTAAAAAGTCTTCAATAGCTCCTTACTGCCCTCAAGCCAAAGTCAAGGCTCTAACACAGTTTCTAAAACACTTTCAACTTTTTCTTTCCACTTCTCCCTGCTCCCTCATTCAATTTACTCCTAGGTCAGTCCCTGAACTACTTCCAATTCTCAATGCAGTGTGATCTTTTACCTGTTGGTGTTCACATAGGACCTTTCCACAATGCTGTAGTTACCCTCATCTTACAGGACCCTTCCTTCTCACCAGCTAATTAGATGTTTTTTCAAGATACCTTATACTCACCTGACCTAGGAGCGTATTAGTTTACTTGTCTAACACCTTATTAGAAACTAAGGGTTAAGTCTTGTTCACATAATTCTTTATAGTAACTAAATATATTACTGAACTAACCAACTGATCAAAAAAAGTTCTTATAAATAAAGCTACACAATAAATAATACTGTAAACTACCAGTAGATTCTGCTCTGTAAGTTTCTGTTCCATCTTATTGTACCCTAATAATATTTAGGGTTTCTTAGGTCCAAAATTTTTAAAAGAGCTATTTCAATTTTGTTTCATATAAGAAAAATAATTTCCCTGCCAAGTTTATTTTGAACATATACAAGAGACTTAGCACATGATACTAGACCCACTAACAATAGTTAAGTCTCAGAGCAACTCTGCAACAGGTTTCCAAGGGTTGTAAATCTTTATATTAGGAAACTGCTCACCTTTCTCTCACAGAATGTGGAGTCAAACCATGTGGCCTTTTAATTATCAGTCCAACACATTACCCTGTACCTCACTAGAGCACCTTTAGCACACGGTATACTCAATAAATGTTCTCTCCATTCCTAGCACAGATATTTACAAAATATTATCTTTCCCCATGCTAAAGCACAAATGTGAGTAACAAAACTGATCTCCAACCTTAAACATTTTAAGCTATCATTATAAGCTCATCTATACGTTTTTTAGGGAGTTCTGGTGGCTTAATGGTAAAGAGGTGTCAACCCCAAGGCCCATGGTTTGAATCTACCAGGTGCTCCACAGGAGCTATCTCATCTCATGCATTTCTTGCTTCTAAAATACTACTGGAGGACCAGCGATGGATCAGTTATAACTTGATGGTACACAACAACAACAACATACATTTTTCAGACCTGCCAAGACACAAAACTGCCTGTCTTGGGTCAGTTTCTCCTGTCTACATTCAAATGCAACTACCATCCAAGCAGAAGTGACCTGACAGGTTAGACTGAAAAATCAGCCATGGAATGATTAACATTTCATCATCTCTGCAACTGGTAAATTCAGTGGGATTTTACCAGGAACAAGCTTATCAGAAGTATAGCAAGGTCCAGTAATCACAGATGGTCTTGATTTAGCAGAGCAGTTCTATCATGCTGACAAGTTACTGCAAGCATATAATTCAACATTAATGAAAGAGAAATTCAGGTTTCAGTAACAACAGCGACCACCTTACCTTTTTTCCTACTGTCCTCTTCATCAGCTTCCACATCTTTGTCTTCAGTAGGCTCCGGCTCCACTTCTTTTGTTTCTGAGGGCTGAGTTTCTTCTGTCTGGGCATCTCCTTCTTCATCTAACATAAAAGGCTTCTTCTTCTTCTTTTTCTTCTTGCTCATAGTAGGATCAAAGATCATCTGTTTGAAAGACAAAAACATGGTCACATCACAAATATCCTCAAAATACATACTCTCAAAAGTAAGAACATTTGAAGGGAGTTCTGGTAGCCTAGTGGCAAGACGCTGCACTACAATCCCAGAGGTATGCGGTTCAAATCCACCAGATGCTCTGCTGGAGAAGGAGGGGGCAATCTCCTCCTGTACCAGTCAGATCTGATTTGACGGTACACATAAAAATAATACAATAAAAAAAAAAAGAACATTTGATGCATTAAATATCAAAAAAGATATTTTTACCCCCCCCCAAATGCCCATCTAACTTTACTCACATTGTATATTAAACATTTCAAGAGCTCTGGTGACCTAGTATTAAGCAGGGCACTGTAACCTCAAAGGTATGCAGTGCGGACCCACCAACTGTTCCACGAGAAAAGGAGGGCAATCTCCTTTAGTGTGATACACTGCTGCTGAAAACCTGCTGGAAGGTCAGTTAGGAATTGGCTTTGACTCAATAGCACACATAATAACAAGAAAAATTTGGGTTTATGTGGCTGAAAAGCATATATATGCCTTTTAATTTTTAAAGTATTTCTTAAAGAAATTTTTTGTTGTTAAATCCCAAAATCCAGACAAGGAAATCTATCAGTAGCCTTTCATACAGGAATCTCTAAGATAGCCTTTTCAAAGTTCTCCTATTTAGTGTTCGCTTTGACAGCATATATACTAAAATTGGAACCATACAGAGAAAATCAATATGGCCCCCGCACAAGGATGATCTGCAAAAAGCTCTATTTCACATATCTACTATAAAAAGGGAGCTCTGGTGGCTTAGCTGTAAGGAGTTACACTGGCAACCCAAAAGTATGCAATTCAAATCCACCAGCTGCTCCACGAGAGAAAGATGGGCAGTCTCCTCCCATGTGATTTACTGCCTCTGAAAACTTGGAGGTTAGTTTCAATTTCACAGTACACAATAACAACTATAGAAAAAGTGAAAAACTCATTTATATCTTTAAAGTTATAACCTTAAAGCCAAAGTCTAGAAAAATGTCAAAAAGAATTAGATAAAAACTCGTTTTTTTTCCCCTAGAACCCCTTAGCAATCAATCTTCATTCAGATCCTATCATGCTTAAATTTGGCATTTTGTCCAAAGATTGGCTACTGCAGTGTAGTCAAAAGTGCAATGTTCCAGAGCCCATCAGACTGCATTAAAATCTTGATTCTGGCTCCTAACTATTCCAGGTAAGTGGATATGGAGATGAATAGCAGAAACCAAACTGACCACAGAAGTTTATTGGGAGGATTAAATGAGTTAATAAAATGAAAATATTTGGCTGAGTACTTGACACACAAATACGCAGTGTTGGGGGGGGGAAGTTAGCAAGTATTATAATGTCCATAATACTTCAGTTTATAAAGTATGACCCCATGAGTCCTACCATTGAAAGCTAATAAACTCATATGATCCAATTCCAAAACTTGTCATAACTAAAAAAAATTTACAAAATGGATTCTAATTAACTTAAATTTATGTTCCAAGTACATTAAAGAAACTGAGTTATATCAAAACCAAATTACTGTCTATAAAAAGGTAGAGTAGTTAATGTTCTCATCAATTCAGAAATATCTGTGAAAAATTGTAGTCTTTCCTACCTTAACAATGATCCACCAGTATAAACAAGTAATTCTGAGTGCAGTCAGTCTGAATATTATCCAGTAAACTTAGAGAGTCATCTCTTCTAAGATAGAAGAGCCAAGAAGAAAAGTCTGGGGAGCTCTGGTTGGCCTAGTAGCAAGAAGCTGCACAGCAATCCCAGAGGCTCGCGGTTCGAATCCACTAGACGCTCTGCTGGAGGGACAATCTCCTTTAGTACCAGTCAGATGTGATTTGATGGTGGTACACACACATTAAAAAAAAATAATAGTACTAATACTGTTCCTGGGAGGCAGCTACAATTCATCCTCATTCCTGAAGTTGGAAGATTAGGCAGAAGGATAGACAGCAATCCAAGTGCTACAAATCAGCCATCTGTTAAGGTTTGCAATTTATTTTTTCAGGCATCAAGTTCCCTGGAATATTGATTACCTTTTAACTATTATTCAGTAAGACAAACCACAGATGGGAGGGATCCTGAAATCATAAGAGGACACTCTCATAACTGTCTCTCTTAATCCCTTGTAAACATGATTGAGGTTTACAGAGCAACACTTTGTTACCTAGTACACAGGCAGGACTCATACACTGAAATAATTAACATTTCTCTCGTGTTCTGGATGCTTCACACACACACTTACCATTTTATTTTACTCATACTGGCTTTACAGAGTTTAAGGGTTAAGGAAACCAATAAAAAATTATGGTCTCAAAGCAGACTTGCCCAAAGTCACCACAAGGCATGCCACACATAACTAAAAAGGCTTTAAGCCTCAATTTCTGACTCCAAATCATCATGTGTCTAAGTTACAACGTTCTCATTTATGAGATTCGTCTGGATTTGCAAAGTAAACAGTTGTTGACAGTGCACTTCTGGAAAAATTACAGACTCCCTTTGGTACTGCCCCACCAAGTGTGACAGTTTTAATGGGTAATACTGCATCTAACATTGTTATAAATAAAGGGAAGAAAACATCAGTTGTCAGTTTATGTTTTCATAAAACTTCTTCAAATGCACAAAGTTTCCATCTTCAATTTTTTTGTTGGATATGGAAGACTACTTCTTATCATGCTTTATCCAGGAAACCACTTTATGGCCATATCACAGTAAAAAAGTGGGTGTGAATTACAAAGACTCAGAAAAGCCCAACATTTATTTTTAAAGTTCCTTTTAAAAAGACTGAGACATTCTTAAGATGTTGAGACAACAGTGTTATTATCATTTCTGGATGGTAAGATTCTGGCATATTTATTTCACTGTGTATTCTTTTTAATAATCTTTTTATGGCACATAATCCCTTTTTTAGTTAGAGGCTTCATTTGCAAAGTACCTGTACTATAGCCATAACCCTACACTGTGAAAACCCAATGTCATAACCTACCATTAACTTGCCATGCGATGTTGGGCAAGTTAACTCCCCTGGATCCTAGCTTCCCAAGTGTAAAATTGTACTGGCAGACCTGAGAAGTGTCAAGCTGCTCTAATACTTTATTAGCGCCACACTCCTCACTGGCAGGCCATCCATGCTTGTAAAAATCCTGTTCATCCTTCCATAATGCTTATATTCTACTCCTTCAACATCTGACTCCCAACATTAGTAATCATCCCTCCAGCTGCCTCAAATAGCTATGTTGATGGCCTTATTTCTAGCCTTGTGGCAAACAATCGTTTCTGCTATGGAATGCAGCTTTATCCCTCACTTTTCCTACTGTCCTGTGAGCACCTTATCATAGGGATCATACTCAAGTAACATTCCAAGATATTCCTGCACTCCATTAAGCACTGAATTTGCTAAATGTATAGAAAGCTTGAAAGAGGTAATAGAGAGAAACAAATCAGACAAATCCAAACACTTGTTACTCTCAGAACTTTTAAACAGCCCAGAACAAAGATTATCACCCCCTCCAACTGAGACCCACCTTCTGTTTCTTTCTTAAAACTAGTGACAATCTCCCAGAGTTAACCTAAATGAATAGTTCACTGATCTAGAATTTCACATGCTAGTGGACCTTGGGCATTATATAATGGACATAACGCTGCCAGCCTCAGTTTCTCTAAAATTCCTTAGCCTGATCCTCAAACCCCTTCATAAACTACCCCACTGCCTGCTTTTCGAGCCATCACTCTTAAGTAACCAAACTGGAGTATATTCCACTTCATGTGAACACACTTTCTGGCCGTTCTAAATCACAGGGAATATCTGATGGCCTGCCTTTCTGGTGCCTTAGTAAATTTTAACACCATACCTCAAAACCCAACCCTCCTCTTCCTCCATGCTAAACGCAAATGCTTATAGAAGTGAATCATAAAAGCTATTTTAGGCGGAGGAGTGGAGGGAGGAAGCTTGGGTGTAAGCAGTGGTTCTCAATACCTACTTATCACTTAAGAAGTTGATTTTCTTTTAAAGTCGTTTGATTTTTACAAGCACTGGGTCAAAAGCAAGCAAAAAGTGCTCTGCAGAAGTTTGCTGCGGTGCAAGCACGCTTGTAAGAAAAGATCCAGGCAGTTTCGAAGCCTGGACTTCCCGCTCACGTTGAGCGAGCTCTCAGATAAGGAAACTCAAGGAACTCTCCGCCCTAAAAGTTTCAGGGCTTGAAAGTTCTTCCCTCTCATCTTATCTCCCTCTACTCCTTAAGAATTAACACTCGAGATAAGAACTACGGCAGGATACAGGCCCGGACAAACAATCTACAAAGTTTTTTTTTAACGAGGGAGCCGTCCTCGGAGCCGACAGGGACTCCTCTCCGACCCCCAGGCTCCAACAAGTCGGGTTAGAGTTTAAAGGAAGGCAGGGGTCGCCAGTCGCACGCTAAGTGAGCAATCAAGCCCCGTCAGAGCGAGTCGCTCCACACTCCGGAAACGCCAGTCTAAACGCCGCCGCCGCCGCCCTGAGTGTGGTGTGCGGCCAAGCTGGTGGCTCCAGAGTCCTCACCGGCTCCGCTGCTTCGGACCACACAGGCCCGGATGCCCCACATGGCGGCTGCCGGCTACTAGGCCGCAGGCCCGGTCTCCCACACTGAGGAGGGTTCGGCTCCCCACCTCAGTCCTTAGCCCCAGGTTCAAGCCTCACCTCATCCCCCGACATGGCTGCAGATCGAGTGGGCTCGACACGGACAGGAAGTCAGATGGTTCAGACCCAGGCCTTGGCGGCAACGCCGTTCCTACAGATATCGCTCTCACAACCGCACTAGGTTCTTGCATCAGCGAAAGGGACGACACCCCACCCCCTCCTTCCAGCGACGGAAGTGCGCATGCGCAGAGACGCCAAGGCGCAGGCGCAGGCGCAGACTAGAGCCAACCGCGCGCGCTCCGGCATGCTCAAGTTACTAGGCGACGCCGACGCGCTAGGCATGCTGGGACTTGCAGTCCGCCTGCAAGATGCGCGTCTTTCCTCAGAAACTGCACTTGGAAGGTCAGAGTGCGCGCCGGCCTGAGGGGATGGCGTCCTGACAAGTTCCAGTTACTAGTGATTCCTTCGAGACCCATTCCTTTTAGATTGGAATGGGTAAAACATCCAATAATAAGATGAACACTTTGGGACTTTAGCTTTTATGCTACTACCTCCACCTGTGGTAGTACCGTGTTCTAGGGAAGAACAGTGTTTCTAGTTGATGAGAACCTTAACGAACTGCATCTCCTCTTGGAGGTCGGAAACCAAAGGCGGCTTCCTCCGTAGTCACAGGCGTAGAGTGAGAGAAGGTGTCTCCTGAGGAGAAATGGTCCGGTAAGAGATAGCTTGTCGGGAAGCCGCAAAATATTTGTTACTACACTTTGGGGTACGTCGTGCAGTTCTCCTGAAAGCATAATGATAGTAGCTGCCCTTTAGGGAGACCTCTCTGTTGGCACTGCCCCCTGCGAGAGACTAGGCACGTACCTGTTCGAAGTTAGACGCCTGGCCTCCTGGCCCTGAGGGAGAATGTCCACCACGGGGAGCAGTGGGCATCGTGGGAAGAGTATATAGAAAGGATTTACTAAATGTGGGCTCTAAGTTTGTCTTAGTTTGGGGGAGGGAATGTAAGACTTCCCACTAGATGAAATGCTATTAAGAAGTGGGAGCTATTCTGTAATAATTGGATCTTTTCATCTGTATATAAACATGGAGAAGAACCAAGCTAAGCTAAAGTTGCTATAAAGAAGCCGCAGCCACTCTTGTTGCCTTCGAGTACATTCCAGCTCACAGCCACACTATGTGCAATGGAATGAAACATTGCCCTATCCTGTGCCTTCTTCACCTTCTCTGCATTATTTAACCCCACTGTTAACAGTCATTCTACCAATCCATCTCGTTGAGAATCTTCCTCTTTTTTCCAATGACCCTCTACCTAGTATTGATGTCTTTCTCCAGGGACTTTTGATAGTATGTCCAAAGTATGTGAAGTTTTACATGTACCATCTTTGCTTTAAGAAATACTTTTCCAAGACAGGTTTGTTAGCTTACCTCAAAGGGAGCTCTGGTGGCCTAGTGGAAAGAAGCTGCACGGCAATCCCAAAGAACCCACCAGATGCTCCGCTGGAGAAGGAGGGACAATCTCCTCCTGTGCCAGTGGAATCTGATTTGGTGCACACAGCAAAGGGGTGGGGGTGGGGAGACAGCTTTTTTTCTTTTGGCAGTGCATTCAATATTCTTCACCAACACCACAACTCAGAAGCATCAATTCTCCTTCCATCTTCTGTATTTATTGTACAACTTTCTCAGGTGTATGAGGGGATTGAAAATATTTATGGCTTAAATCAGGCACACCTTAATCTTCAAAGAGACATTTTTGCTCTTGCGCTCTTTAAAGTCTTTGGTGGAAGGTTTGCCCAGTGCAATAAACCATTTGATTTATTGGCTGTTACTTCCAAGTAAAATAAAATCCATGACAACTTCAGTCTTTCCTGTTTATCATGGTATTGTTTATTGGCCCAGTGGTGGGGATTTTTGTTTTCTTTATATTATAGAGGTGTTGTCCATACTTTAAGTTTCATAACCTAAGTCCTTAAAGTCTTCCTTTTCTGCGAGCAAAGTTGTGCCACCTGCATATCACAGATTATTAATGAATCTTCCTTCATTCTCAATGCCACATTCTTCATATAGTTCAGTTTCTCAGATTATTTATTGAGCATACATATTGAAAGGATCCAGCGTGATGTATCCTTTCAAACATGTGGTGAAAGTATACAACCCTGATGTACATCTTTCCCAATTTTAAATCCTGTTGAATTCCCTTGTTCTGTTTTGTGGTCTCCAAGTTTCGTATGAGCACAATGAAGTGTTCTGGAATTTCCATTCTTTGCAATGTTATCCATAATTTATTATAATCCACATAAATGAGTCAAGGTCGACTCATAGCAACTCTATGAACAAAATATCTAATGCCTTTCCATAGCTCATTGTGACATTTGATATCCCCATGGCACAACATTCAGCATCACACCAAACCCAGGTCACTTCATATAGCACATTGATAGGGTGATGTGCAAAGTGGAAGAATATTCCTCCGGATATAACAGCACTAGTCTTAATTAGCAGTGGTTAAGTGTTGTTGAGTCGAATACCACTCAGAGTAAGCTTTGCAAAAAAGACCTGAACTCTATTACATAATTAACATAAATTCTGTACTCTTATAATGTTGTTGTTGTTTTGTGCCATCGAGTCACTTGTGACTCATAGCGACCCTATGTACAACAGCCCTAAACTCCGCTCTGTCCTGTGCCAATCGCACTGTCTCTGACACTCCCATCCCAATTATCCCAGTCACTGAATCAATCCACCTCATAGAGGGCCTTCCTCTCCTGCGCTGTCCCTCCACCCTCCCAAGCATGATGTCCTTCTCCAAGAACCGGTCTCTCCTCACAACATGTCCAGAGTATGTTAGATGGAGCCTCAGAATCCTTGCCTCCAAGGAGCCACCCGGTTTAACCCTTTCCAGGACAAATCTGTTTGTTTTCCTAGCAGTCCATGGTATTCTCAATACTCTTCTCCAGCACCACAGCTCAAAGGCATCAATTCTCCTTCTATCCTCCTTGGTCGTTGTCCACCTCTCTGATGCATAACAAGTGATTGCGAAGATAATAGTCAAAAGAAATCAAAAGGGGGGGAGGGGGGAGGGGTTTGTGCGGGGAGAAGGGTGCAACAATGAATGAATGGAATCCCAAAATCTCTGTAGATGTTCATTGAAATGAAAAATAAACAACCTAAATTAAAAAAAAATCAAAAGATGTTGTTGTTATTATGTGCCATTGAGTCGCTTGTGACTCATAGCGAACCTATGTACAACAGCCCTAAACTCTGCTCCGTCCTCTGCCAGTTGCACTGTCTCCGACACTCCCATTCTGATTGCCCCAGTCACTGGATCAATCCACCTCATAGAGGGCCTTCCCCTCCTGCCCTGTCCCTTCAACCTCCCAAGCATGATGTCCTTCTCTAAGGACTGGTCTCTCCTTACAACAAGTCCAAAATATGCTAGATGGAGCCTCAGAATCCTTGCCTCCAAGGAGCCACCCGGTTTAACCCTTTCCAGGATGAATCTGTTTGTTTTCCTAGCAGCCCATAGTACTCTCAATACTCTTCTCCAGCACCACAGCTCAAAGGCATCAATTCTCCTTCTATCCTCCTTGGTCATCATCCAACTCTCTGATGCATAACAAGTGATTGCAAAGACCACGACCTGTATCAGATGCACCTTAGTCTCCAGAGAGACACCATTGCTCTTCAGTACTTGGGAGAGGTCCCTAACAGCCAACTTTCCCATGGCAATATGCCTTTTAATTTCCTGGCTACTGTTGCCAAGAGTGTTGACTGTGGAGCCAAGCAAACTAAAGCTGTGACCAATCTCAATCTTTTCAGCATCTATCCTGATGCTGCCAATTGGTCCAGTGGTGAGAATCTTTAGCTTCTTGACATTGAGCCTAAATCCATACTGGAGGCTGCAGTCCTTGACCCTCTGCAGCAGGTGCTTCAGGTCCACCTCAGTTTCAGCAAGCAGGGTAGTGTCATCTGCATAATGGAGATTGTTGATAAATCATCCACCAATCTTGACCCCACATTTCTCCTTGTAGAGCCCAGCCTCTCAGATAATCAGTTCTGCATACAGGTTGAAAAGGTATGGAGATGGGATGCATCCCTGGAGTACGCCCTTCCCAATTTTGAACCATGCAGTGTTTCCTTGCTCTGTTCTGAAGACTGCCTCCTGGTCCAAGTATACACTGTATTACACTGGGCAAATCTGCTGTCAGTGACCCTTCCACAGTTCTAAAGACCAAGGATGTCAGTTTAAACACTAAGATATACCTGATCCAAGCCATATTCTTGTAAGTTTCTTATGCATCTGAAAGTTGGACAGCAAATAGGATGACAGAGAAAGAAGAATTGATGCCTTTGAGCTGTGCCATGGATTGCCAAAATAACAAATCTTTCTTGACGTAAGTGCAATCAGAATGCTCCTTAGAGGTTAGGATGATGGAACTTCATTTCGTTTACTTTGGGCATATTTTCAGGAGTAAGCAGCTCTGTTGGCCTAGTGGTAAGAAGCTATGCTGTAATCCTGAAGGCACACAGTTCAAGGCCATCAGCTGCTCCACGGAAGAAAGATGGACAGTCTCCTCCTGTGTGATTAACTGCCTCTGAAAATCTGCTAGAGGGCCAGATATAGGCCAGTTTCCGACTAGACAGTACATCACCACCACCACCACCACAAGAAGCAGTTCTTGGAAAGAGATGTTGTACTGGGAAAGGTAGAGGGGTATCAAAAAAGAAGATCTTCAATGAGATGGATTGGCACAGTGACTGCCACAATGGACTTGAGCACCAAAAGATCATGAGGATGATGCAGGATAGGAAAAGATTTGGCTCTATTATTCATAGGGTCACTTTGAGTCATAGTCAATTTGATGGCACTTACCAATGACAAGTTTTTATGGTCTTTATTATGTTTACTTGTATTTTACTTCCTAAGCAAAGACATTTGACTATTTGGAACATAAATTATGAATAATACTGAGAAGAAGGAAATCCCAGAACACTTAATTGTGTTCATGAAAAACCTTTACATGGAACGGAAGCACTTGTCCAAACATAACAAAGGAACACTGCATGGTCCCTAGATATTTGTTGTTGTTATATGCCATCAAGTTAACTATAACTCATAGCAACCCTATGAACCTTGCCCTATTCTATGCCATCCTCATCATTTCTGATTTACCTGAGCCCACTATTACAGTCAATGTGTCAATCCATTTCTTTGGGGGTTTTTCTCTCTTTTACTGACCGTCCCCTTTTCCAAGATTGGCCCTCCTAACAACAAGCCCAAGTAAGTGAAACTAATCTTCACTGTTCTCTCCTTTTAGGAACACCCTTGTTGCTCTTCCTCCAAGATCTATTTGTTTATTCCTAGATATTGGAGAGATGCAGATCAAAATAACTATGAAGTCGATATCCTCTCACCTCAGCAACAATAGCCAAGTTCAACATAGGGCAACAAACAACAAATGCTGGCAAGTATGCACTGAGATTAAGAATGCTTCAGACACTGCTGATGTTGTGTACCATGGAGTCTGAAAACCAGTGCTTTTTCAGAGACAATCACATGGAAGGAGATTGCACATCCTTCTCCTACTCATATACTGCTAGTGGGGACATAAAATGTTACAAGCACTATGGAAGGCATTTTGGCGTTTCTTTGACATTTTGAAAATACAAGTACCATTTGATACAGCTATTTTGCTCCTAGTAATATACCGTAAAAAATAAGGGCTGTGCCCAGGTTTATG
This sequence comes from Elephantulus edwardii, assembly GCF_000299155.1. Lineage (NCBI taxonomy): Eukaryota > Metazoa > Chordata > Mammalia > Macroscelidea > Macroscelididae > Elephantulus > Elephantulus edwardii. The sequence goes on from NW_006399765.1 coordinate 6,875,837, forward strand.
TTATGATTGTGAAGATGACGCAGAATAGGGCAAGGTTCAGATCTGTTGTTGATGGGGTCCTTAAGAGTCATACTTAGTCAACATAAGTGTACATAGTAACAATAACAAGTCTTTATTATATTAGAAGATTACCTCATCATTCCCTTAAAGAATAACTGTTGAATTCCAGCCACTGACTTTTCTATTAACAGCACATTTAACATCCTATGCTATTTTTACTCAAGACCTCTCTCATTGCTATTGAGCAAGGGTCCTAATCATAGCTGATCTTTCAATGGATTTCCAAGGCTGTAAATCTTATAGGACTACTCCTCATAGGACTGTAAATCCCATATTACTACTTGCTCATTGCTGAGGATGCTGGTGATGGATTTAAACTGACAGAGTGGCTTGGTGTTTAACTTAGCACAACTCGCTATGGGCTAGGCCAATTGAATTCCCTGTAGTCAGTGTAGGGAGAAATTTTTATTGTTGGCATGCATTTCTTGGATGTTGGGGGATTTTTTATTCACATGTGATTATGGGTCTTGTTTTTCTCTTGACTCGTCCTGATCAGAGTGGCATTATTTGATATTTATGTTCTCCAGAATTGTTTATGTTCAGCAGGACAGCACATCCTAGTTGATAGTATCAGGCTACCTCCTGGCTATCAGGGACTACGTTTCTCCTCACTGAGTCCATATAATTTCATATTTATTCTTTAGGCCTCAAGACAACTACTATGTAGGATAACCCAGAAATATTTAGAACTACTCATAGCCGACCCTCTAATGGGTTTTCAGAGGCGGGAAATTGGAAAAGATCGGTAATCTTTTCTTGTATGATTTTTAACCTTGGAAGCTCAATGGAGGGTCACTGTCAGCTGGAAACAAGTGAAGAGCAGTAGTTTTGAGGATTGCTTTAGTTACTTGGTACTAAACTATTGTGTTAAGTTCTTATTTGGGCATGATTATTATTACTATATTATGTGTCATAGAGTCAACTACAACTCACATGAACAATGGCACTGAACCTTGCCCCATCCTGAGCCAATTTTACCATTCTCCAACACAGCTGACCCATTGCCACAGTCATTGTGTCAGTCTATCTCATTGAGATCCTTTTCTCTTATGTTGACTTTCTACTCTTCCAAGCATGATGCCTTTCTCCATAAACTGACCCCTCCTGACAATATGCTCAAAGGATGTGAGATGGAGGTGCACCTTGCTTCCAAGAAGCATCTGGTTTACTTTCTCCAGGACCAGATCTATTTGTTCTCTGTCAGTCCATTTAGGCATGATAGGTAAAATTAAGTCTTTGCCCCTAAAGAACTTATGCCTTAGTGTGAGGGATACTGTATCTACCCCTTTCTGCAGGTGAGAAATCTGTGCCTTCATGAAATTGATTGGCTAATTCAAAGATACAGAACTAGTAAAGTGAGGAGCCTGGGAGTTTAATCCAGAAAATCTGATGTTAGAAGCTTTACTATCCTGAGAATCTGCATTCCTAAGTCAACCAAAAATGCCTAGTGGTTTGAACCTACCTGGCAACTCTCTGAGGAGAAAAGACCTGATGATATAGACTTTAAACCCTATAAAGCAGTTTTACTCTCTTACATTGGGCCATAATGTGTTGACTATCTATTCCATGACATCTAATAAAGAGACAAAACTGTAGACAGTGGCTCTGGTGGCAAAGTCCATAGGGAGTTGCACTGTTCACCAAGAAGCCACTCCTCTCTGGTGGTTTGAGTCCAGCAGCAGCTTCTCCAGAGAAAGATGAGCAATCTACTCTTTTTTTTTTCTTTTTTGAATTTTTAAAATTTTAATGGAAGTTTACAGAGACTTTGGATTTCCATTCATTCATTGTTGCACTTTTCTTCCTGCCCAACCTCCCCCTCCCAGTTTGCTCTTCTCTTTGAAAAGTAAAAGAAATTTTTTTTCATTGTTATAAAATCCCTCCCCCAAGTCCACTCCACTGTGTAGTCTTTGTTTTGGACTCCTGTCATGACAATAATATCTAATCATATATTCCTTTTAAAACGTTCTCTCCCTCATCTATTTCAATGCAGTATGCATAACTTATCCCGTCTCTCTCAGTCTCCCTCCCCAGTCCCAATGACAGTCCCATTTTATAACAGAGGCACTATGAAGTATTTGTCCTTTTGTGGCTGAGATATGTCACTCAGCATAATGTCCTCCAGAGTAACCCATTTGGAATAATATTTCATGAGTTCTTTTTTTCAATGCAGCGTAGTATTCCATTGTGTGAATATACCACAGCTTCTCTATCCATTCGTTTGTTGATGGGCACTTAGGTTGTTTCCGACTTTTTGCTATTGTGAACAAAACCGCAATAAACATGGGTGCACATATATCCATTTGGGTAGCGGTTATAGTTTCTTTGGGATAAATTCCCAGTAAAATTGCTGGGTCAAATGGCATTTCTATTTGCAACTTTTTGAGAAAGCGCCATACTGCCTTCCACAGTGGTTGCACCATTTTACTTTCCCATCAACAGTGAATAAGGGTTCCAGTTTCTCCATAACCTCACCAGCATTTGTTGTTTGCTGCTCTGTTAAATTTTGCTATTCTGACTGGGGTGAGATTATATCTCAAAGTTGTTTTGATGTGGACCTCTCTTAGAGCTAGGGATTTTGAACATTTCTTCATGTGTTTGTTTGCCATCTGAATGTCTTCTTTAGTGAAGTGAGCAATCTAGTGTAATATACAGCCTTAGAAATCTGCTGGAGGGTAAGCTGAGTCTATTCCAACTTGATGACAAGGATTTGAAACTGCAGCCAATTTGTGCATACCAAAGTTTCTCAGCATGCTGTAGCACTATTAATATTTTGAACAGGATAAATCTTCATTAGTGGAAGATACTCTGCTGTGCAGAAGTAACAGTGATAGCATGATACTTAAATTCTCAACTGTTAACCAAAAGGTTGGTAGTTTGAAACTACTAGCTGCTAAGAAGCTCTGGTAGTGTAGCCTATAGGAAGTTACACTATTAACTCAGAAGCTGTACTTTTCTAGCAGTTCAGGCCCACCAGTGACTCTTTGGGAGAAAAATGAGCCATTTCCTCCCATGTGATTTACAGTCTCATGGACCCAATGGAGGGCCAGCAATGAGTCAATTCCAGCTTGATGGCAGTGAAAGTTGTTGCAGGAGAAAGATGTGGCACTCTGTTCAGTAAAGATTTATAGCTATGGAAATCGTATGAGGAGATCCACTTTGTTCTGTAGAATCACTAAATTGGAATCCACTAGATGGCAGTGGGTTTTTGGGTTTGGTTCTGGGGATTGTACACAGTGTTTAGCATTTTGCTCATTGTATGCCAGTAACAATTTCTCCACCCCAAAGTGTAACAACCAAAATATCCCCAGATATTGCCAAATATTCTTTGGGGAATAGGGGTGAAGGGCAAAAATCATCCCTAGTTGAAAACCACTGTTGTATACTCTTTATCTCAGAGATATAAGCTAATAAATAATTGAGAGTTAGCAATTACTTGTGGCATGGCAGGCTTCAAATAACTCTGAGCCTAGAAACCGTGAAGGAGAAAAAAGGGAATATTGTGGTCTATGTTTTTGAAGAACCTGTTCGATTATGTAAATGCATATTGAGTGAAAGGAAATTCAAGTGAGATAAAATAAGCAGTCTAACAAATAGAGAAGAAAAACAGAAATGGAGAGAAGCAGAACGTAAGAAATTGCTCTAAAGTTATTCTATGCCCAACATACTAGCACAATGGGATCTCAGTGTTTCTACTTTCTATTTGAAAAATGCTGGTATACTTAGGAAGGTGTCTGAAACAGTTTTGTGAGAAGATTTTTTCCCCTCCTCCAAAATATGGCCCCTTACAAGACATGTCCCTCAGAAATGTCAGTCTTCCCCTAAGGTAATGGTGGTATTCTGTCAGTTGGTTTATTCTGACTCTTAGCAACCCAGAGTAGAAATGTCCCATGGTGTTTCCTAGACTGTAATGAGCAGATTGCTTGACCTTTTCTCCTGTGTAGCTTACTGGTAGGTTCAACAAACAGTCTTTCTGTTAGCAAGTCAAACATTTTGCCATCCAGGGCTCCTTTCTCTAAGGTAATCAATCATTTATTTTCCAGGATAAACCAAGATTTCCCAGGGAACAGCAAAAGTCACAAAGTAATGGTATGTGAGCTTTCCCGATTTTCCCAGAGATAGATCATACTTCTGGTTGTTGCTATTTGCTGTCAAGTTGGAAATGAAACATAGCTGACCTTCCAGTGGGTTTTGAGAGGCAGTAAATGGCACAATAGGAGATTACCTATTCTTTTCCTATAGAACATCTGGTGGCTTTGAACCGTGTGTCTTTGGGATTGCAGCACAGCTTCTTACCACTGGGCCACCATAATTCTCTCTCTCTCTCTTTTTTCAGAGCTCTTTTAGCAAATAAATAAGAGCATCAACACAAATAATAATCTTTCGATAGCATCTTTCATCTAGGAATTTCTGCAAACCTTAGAGACATTTATTAATCTTTTCCTCATGCATCTGAAGTAAATCAGTGATTTTTCTGTAAATTGCTTATTTACAAAATGATACCTATGTTATGGGATCCACAGGAATATATGAGAAATCCAGAGAAAGACTGTTGGAATTATCACCCTGAGTTTTACACTCAGCACCACTCCAGATCTTTAGTGTTCAATAATAGCTCATGAGGGTAATTCTTCAATTGTGTACTTACATGTTTTCAAAGATTTTAAAAGATCGCATAGTCTCTCTGTTGACCCAGAAAATAACAAGCCTATAAAGACTGTTTAGGAGCCCTAGTAACGTAGTGGCAAGAAGCTGTGCTGCAATCCTGAAGACACACGGTTCGAGTTCACCTACTTCTCCAAGAGAAAGATGAGCAATCTCCTCTTGTACAATTAACTGTCTCTGAAAACCTGGTCAGCTATGGGTCAGTTCTGACTCTGTGGTATACAACATATGCCAAAAGCACATATAGACTGTAAGATCCTCTGGTGATGTGGGACCCAGCATGTTACACCGCACCAGTAACCTTGAGGAAGAAAGATGAATAGTTTCCTCTTGTTAACCAACATGAATTAGAATCAACTCTTTGGCAGTGATATTTTTTTGTTTTTAAAATATACACCGTAGCATAACAATGGCAAAAGTGGAACTCATATCCCAAGATTCTTGTTCTAATATTTTCTGCTTAATATACATACATACATCATCATGGCTGACTGTTAACATACAGAAAATATAATTCAAAGATAGTAAACCACTGAGAAATCATCTCTATCAATCCTTTTAATTTGCCTCTCACAAATAGTGATGAATCCATGAAATATCTAACAGCGTGAATGAGTCTGGAGGACAATATGCTGAATGATATAAAACACTCACAAAATGACAAATATTGTATGAGCTTGCTATTATTCATAAAGAAAGAGAAGAAAAGGTTTATACACAAGAAAAAAGACAAACCATAAAACATTCTTTGAAGGCTACATGAATGGGAGACTGAGGGAGGGAAATTTACTAACTGGATAGAAGACATGTACTAACAATAGTGAAAGGAAAGGTAATATACAATATGAAGGAAGTTAGCACAATATGACCAAAGCAATGGAAGATGCTGAGAGGAATGCTATTATAAAGGGCAACTGCAGCAATGGGCTCAAGTGTGTCAGAGATGATGAGGATGGCAACAGGATAGGACAGAAATCAGATCTTTTTTTCATAGGGTCTCTGTGAGTCATTGAATGGCACCTAACAATAACATGGTAATAATACAGAGAATTCTGCAACAATAATATTAGCTGTGCTGCCATCTTGAAGGCACATGATTTGAATCCACCAACTGCTCCACAGGGGAAAGGTAGGCAGTTCCCCCCTCCCCCGTGATTTCCCCAGCTTCTGAAAACCTGCTGGTGGGTCAGCTAAATGTCACTTTCAACTTGATGGTACACAACAACAATAGCTAATACAAGGGAGCTCTGGTGGCCTAATAGTAAACAGTTGTACTTTCAAACTAAACCCAGGCAATTTGAGTCCACCACCTGCTCCGCGGGAGAAAGATGGGAAGTCTTTTCCCATGAGGTTTATAGCCTCTGAAAACCTGCTTGAAGATCTGTTAAGAATCAATTCCAACTTGAAAGTATCTAACAGCAACAATAGTTAATACTAATGTGAATAATTGAATAAGAAAGACCAAGGAAGAAATGTGGTCTCTGCTGAGAGTATTAAATATACTATAGACTGCCATAGAATAAATGAATCTGAGCGACGCAGTGCCAGCGAGAGCGACGCAGCGTGAGAACGCCGCTGCCAGACAGGAGAACGCTGCCACCAGATGGGAGAACGCTGCCGCCAGACGGGGTTCCATCGCGAGAGGGGCCTGGAAGAGAGCCGGGAAGAACAACAGCCAGCCACCTACCGCGGAACTCCAGAGGAGCGAAGACTGTGAGACCCCAGAGGAACGAAGACTACCCGACACTGTGTGACCCCCCTGCAACCCACACCTGTGTGACCCTTAGCACACAGGGTGCTGCTGCATAAACCCCCAGCAGCGCCCAAGCCCAGTCCCCACCTCTTGGTGATAGTATCCAAGCCCTGCGCTCCTTACCCCCTAGGCCCTTGCTTTCCTCCCCTGCCCCCAACACCCCTTGCAGCTCCACAACCACACATCTCAACCCCCACCAAAGCCCTGTGACCTCAGGGTACCACCTTGGATCCAGCCATCACCCGGAGCTATCAGGCGAGCTGTTGAGGAACTAACCTGGCAGGAGAAAGGCCGGTAGGATCTTATCTGTGTTTACTGGGGCATTGCTGATTACC
>NW_006399765.1:6903163-6920678 GCF_000299155.1 Elephantulus edwardii
TCTCTCTGGAGACTAAGGTGCATCTGATACAGGCCATGATCTTTGCTATCACTTGTTATGCATCAGAGAGTTGGACAATGACTAAGGAGAAAAAAAGGAGAATTGATGCCTTTGAACTTTCATGCTGGAGAAGAGTATTGAGGGTACCATGGACTGGTAGGAAAACAAACAGATTCATCCTGGAAAGGGTCAAACCGGGCCGCTCCTTGGAGGCAAGGATTCTGAGGCTCTATCTAACATACTTTGGACATGTTGTAAGGAGAGACCACTCCTTGGAGAGGGACATCTTGCTTGGTAGGGTGGAGAAACAGCACAGGATGGAAAGGCCCTCTAGAAGATGGATTGATTCAGTGACTGGGGTAATCGAGATGGGAGTGTTGGAGACAGTGTGATTGGCACAAGGACAGAGCAGAGTTTAGGGCTGTTGTACATAGGGTCGTTGTGAGTAGCAAGCGACTCGACAGCACAAAACAACAACATCGACAATAACAGGAAGATGGTATTTTGCTCAGAATTTGGGAGGTAGAGGAATTGGGGTCCTGTTAATTAATCTGAGTGTTGGCTTTTGTTTTCAGGCCCAGAGCCTTATCAGGATCTGGTTGTCATTATCGTTTGACAGGATCCTTAGACATTATCAGGTTTCTTCTAGGAGTAAACAGGCATGGGAGTAACTGCAACATTCTTACTCCACTGGTGCCGTAGTGAGTATCATGTCATGTTCCTAACTGAAAGGTTGGTGGTGTAAATCCACCAGCCATTCTGTGGGAAACAGATGGACAGTCTCAGATTTGTTGTTGTTATATGTCATCAAGTCACCTGCTACTCATAGCAACCCTATGTACAATAACTCTGAAGCCTGCCTGTCCTGACTCAGTCTCACTGACTCCAACACACCTACCCCAATTGCCATAGTTACTGTATCAATCCATCTCATCCAAGGTCTTTCTCTCTTGTGCTGTCCTTCCACCCTTCAGAGCATAATGTCCTTCTTCAAGGATTGGTTCTTCCTGGCCACATGCCCCAAGTATGTGAGCTGGAGCTTCAAAATCCTAGCCTCCAAGGAGAAATTTGGTTTCACTCTTTCCAAGACAAACTAATTTGTTTTCTTGGTGGTCCATAATATGTTCAAGACTCTTCTCCAGTACCACAACTCAAAGGGCATCAATTCTTCTGTGATCCTTAGTCATTATCCAACTCTCTGATGCGTAGCAAGTAATAGCGAAGATCATGGACCTTAGTCTCTAGACTGACATTGTTGTTTCTTTGTACAGCAGATTTACCTAACACAATTTGTCTTTTGATTTCCTGACTACTGATGCCAAGAGTGTTGGTTGTGGAGCCAAGCAAACTTTAACTGTTAACAACCTCAATCTCTTCTTCATCCATTATGGTTCTGCCAATTGGCCCAGTAGTGAGAATCTTTATCTTCTTCATGTAGACTTTCAATCCATATTGATGACTATAGTCCTTGACCTGCAGCAAGTGCTTCAGGTCTGCCTCAGTTTCAACAAGCAACATCTGAATAAGGTAGGTTTTCCTCCAATCCTGATGGTACATTCCTCCTCATAAAGCCCAGCCTCCTGAATGATCTGTTCTGCATATAGATTAAAAAGGTAAGGAGACAGGATGCATCCCTGACACACTCCATTCCTGATTTTGAACCATGCATTGTTTTTCCCTGCTATGTTGTGAGGACTGCTTCCTGGTCCAGGTATAGGTTTTGCATAAGCCCAAGCAAGTGTTCTGGGATTCCCATTCTTCTCAAGGTTTGCCACAATTTTTTTGTGATCAACATAGTCAAATGCCTTTGCATAGTCCATGAAACACAAATAGATATCCCTCTGATACTTGTTGCTTTCTGCCAGGATCCGTCTGACATTAGTGATAATGTCTCTAGTGCCCTAGACTCTTTTAAACCCAGTTTGTATTTCTGGTAGTTCTCTGTCCATGTACTGTTCCAGTCATTCCTGGATAATCGTCAGCATGATTTCGCTTGTGTGTGATACTAGTGAGCCTCAGAAACCCAATGGAGGCTTGCCATGAGTCAGACTGTGAACTCTGGTAGTGCGGTTTTGGTTTTGGTTGTAGGGTTAGCAATGTTAAGTTGTTTTTAAGTACCATCAGTTGGAGCTGACCCTCCATAGCTGAAAACCTCTGGGTTTTCAGAGACAGTAAATCTCACAGGAGGAGATTGCCCCCATCTTTTTCCCCTGTGGAGTAGCTGATGAATTTGAACTGTGTGACTTTGGGTTAGCAGTGTAACTGCTTACCACTAAGCCACACAAGTGCTCCCTGGAGTAATGATAAGTGATATATGTTTAGTATATATTCATACTGATTATCTTATTTAGTTATTATAAGTAAGGTAGACTATACAAAAATGATTGTTATCATTTTACTCAGGAGGAAATAAATGATCAGAAAAATTTACCTTACCTAATAGCCCCTAGTGAAAGAGAAAGTAGGCACAGCCTTGAAAGCATTGGCAAAAAAATAAGACCCCAGGAACTGATTGGATACCAATTGACTTGTTTCAATTAACAGATGAGGGCTTGATGCATTCATCAGTATATGCCAGGAAATTTGGAGTACGACTATCTGATGAATGGACTGGAAGAGGTCCGTATTTGTTCTCAATTTCAAGAAAGGTGACCCAATTGAATGTGGAAATTATTAAACAATATCATTGCTATCACATGCAGGCAAAATACTATTGAAGATTATTCTTTTTTTTTTTTAAATTAGTTTCAAAGAACATCTACAGAGGTTTTGGAATTCCATTCATTCATTGTTGCACTTTTCTGAAGATCATTCTTAAGTGCCAGAAGTTCAAGCAGGATTTAGAAGAGGGTGTGGTACCAGGAAAATCATTGCTAATATCATATGGGTCCTGGCTGAAAGTAGGGAATACGAGAAGAATATCTATTTGTGCTTTATTGACTATACAAAGGCATATGACTGTGAGGATCATAACAAGTTGTGGCTGACATTGAGAAGAATGGGAATCCCAGAGCACTTGATTGTGCTCATGAGGAGCCTAAACCTTTACCAGGAGGCTGTTGTTTGAACAGAGTAGGGGAGCACTGCATGGTTTGGAGTTGGGAAAGTTATATTCTCTCTCAAGGTTGTTCTGCAGAGGGTCAAGGACTGCAGCCTACAATATGGATTGAGGCTCAATGTCAAGAAGACAAAGATTCTCACCACTGGACCAATTGGCAGCATCAGGATGGATGGTGAAGAGATTGAGATTGTTCACAGGTTTAGTTTGTTGTCTCCACAGTCAACACTCTTGGCTACAGGAGCCAGAAAATTAAAAGACATATTGCCATGGGAAAGTCTTCTGTTAGGGACCTCTCCAAAGTACTGAAGAGCAATGGTGTCTCTCTGGAGACTAAGGTGCATCTGATACAGGCCTTGGCCTTTGCAATCACTTATTATGCATCAGAGAGTTGGACAGTGTCCAAGGAGGATAGAAGGAGAATTGATGCCTTTGAGCTGTGGTGCTGGAAAAGAGTATTGAGAATACCATGGACTGCTAGGAAAACAAACAGATTTGTCCTGGAAAGGGTTAAACCGGGTGGCTCCTTGGAGGCAAGGATTCTGAGGCTCCGTCTAACATACTTTGGACATGTTGTGAGGAGAGACCGGTCCTTGAAGAAGGATATCATGCTTGGGAGGGTAGAGGGACAGTGCAGGAGGGGAAGGCCCTCTATGAGGTGGATTGATTCAGTGACTGGGACAATTGGGATGGGAGTGTCAGAGACAGTGCGATTGGCACAGGACAGAGCAGAGTTTAGGGCTGTTGTACATAGGGTCGCTATGAGTCGCAAGCGACTCGACGGCACATAACAACAACATATTCTCTCTCCATACCTATTCAATCTGAATGCTGAGCAAATTATCCGAGAAGCTGGACTCTGTGAGGAGGAGTGTGGCATCAGGATTGGAGGGAGACTCATCAGTAACCTGTGTTAGCAGATGGCACAATCTTGCTTGTCAAAACCGAGGAGGACCTGAGATATTTGTTGCAGAAGGTCAGACTCTGCACACTTCAATGCAGACTGAAGCTCAACATCAAGAAAACAAAGATTCTCACCACTGGACCAATTGGCAGCATCATGATAGATGGAGAAGAAATTGAGATTGCTAAGAGCTTCCATTTGCTTTGGCTCCACAATCAACACTCTTGGCACCAGCAGCCAGGAAATCAAAAGGCAAATTGCATTAGGTAAATCTGCTGTCAGGGACCTCACCAGAGTACTAAAGGGCAGTGATGCCAGTCAGAGACTAAGGTGCACCTGATCCGGGCCATGATCTTCAGAAGTACTTGCTATGCATCAGAAAGCTGGACAATGACTAGGAATGATCGGAGAATTGATGTCTTTGAGTTGTGGTGCTGGAGAAGAATATTGGATATATTATGGACTGCTAGAGCAAACAGGTTTCTCCTGGAGAGGGTGAAACCAGGCTGCTCCTTGGAGGCAAGGATTTTGAAGTTCCATCTGACATATTTCGGTCATGTTGCAAGAAGGAACTGGTCCTTGGATAGGGACATTATACTTTGGAGGATAGAAGGACAATGCAAGAAAGGAACACCCTGGATGAGATGGATTAATTCAGTGACTGAGGTAATGGGGATAGATGTGTCAGAGGAGATAAGGTTGACACAGGATAGAGCAGGGTTCAGAGCTGTTGTACTTAGGGTCACTATGAGTTGCAAATGACTCAACTACCCTTAACAACAATAATAGACCCACTAGACAGTCAGTTGTGAGTTTGTTCCTCCTTGACAGCAGTGAGTTTTGAGTTTTTTAACAGTGATAATATTAATAATAATCAAACAGTTATCTAAATAGTTAAAATATTAGAACTTGAACACAGTTACTGCAATTCTTAGGCCTATACTTCATTTTTCTTTTTCTTTTTTAAATATTTGCCTTATGAGAATAAAATCTTATTTTTTTTACTTTTTAAAAAAAATTTTTTCTTTTGACATGGCTGTACCCACCTTTTTAACATTGTCTGATGCTGCTTGTTTGCTACAGAAGCAGAGCTGAGTAATTGTTACACAACCCTTTTTCATCAAAACCCAAAAATACTTAATATGTGGCTATTATAAATAAAGTGTCCTAGTGTGCTCCAGAGAGCACTGGTGGCCTCTTGGAAAGAAGCTGTGCTGCAATCCTGAAGGCATGCAGTTTGAATCCACCAGCTACTCCATAGGAGAAAGATGGGCAGTTTCCTCCTTCTGGAAACCCACAATAGGGTCAGCTATGGGTCCGTTCCGATTTGATAGCACACAACAGTAACAACAACAACGTACTGATGTGCTCATTTCTCTCTTCCTTTATTTCATGTAACATAAAAGGTAGTAAGATCATACTCCAAGGAAATGCTCTTCATGTCAGATCAGGACTGAGTATAATAAATTCAAGATACAACATCGGTTTACCACATTATATAGCATAACAGGAAATTACTACATAATTGCCATATTACATCATTTCATGAAAAAACTATGGAAAATCATGTTCCAGTCAAGTTAATACATATTTTTGAAGGACAAAATACAATCCATGACATTCTTTTTTTTTTTCAATTTAAAGGTTTTTTTAATTTGGAAATGTTTGTATGAGTACAACAAAACTAAATTTAGAAACGGTGCATGAGTTTGGATATCCTTAGTTTATTACAAAAGAGAGACATAGAGATTATTTACATAATGAAAGATTTCAGATGAGCTTCAGTGGAATGGGCAGCTTCACATGATGGCTGTTTCAATAGTGATTTATTTCAGTCCACATACTTCCCAAGAATGTCACCATCTCTAAATAAGAAATAATCCTTGTCATCTATAACTACTTTGGTGCCTCCATATTCTGGAAGAAGAACTTTGTCTCCAACTTTCACACTGACTGGCTGAATTTCTCCACCCTTCCCTTTAGATCCGGATCCAACAGCTACTACTGTTGCTTGCAATACTTTTCCTTGAGATTTTTCTGGAAGCATAATGCCTCCTTTGGTTAGTTTCAGCTGCACTCCGTTCCACCAATACTTGGTCAAAGAGGGGAAGAAACCTTCTAAATGCCTGTCCTGCCATGATTCTGATCATTGCAGCTTGCACCTTACTCCCGCTATGCCACGGCAAGGAGAGATCCACAAAACTGGCCCTCAAGACACGTGAATGTGGGCACAAACCAACACTCATTTTTTTAACAGATATGGTCTAATGTTTTTAGGTACTTTTTTTTTAACATAAATAAAACCAAAACAGATGGCACAGAATTGGACAGAGTTTTTGCTTTTTTGTATAGGGCCATTGTTAATTGGAACTGACACAAGGGCACCTAGAAACAGCATTCAAAGCCACTTTGCTTATTTTGAGATGTTACATGTACTTCTTCCCCCAAAATCAAAGAAATAAGATGGAAGAGTGTTACTCTTTTCTGAGTTGTCAGTCTCTAAAGGCTGATTTTTCTTTTAATTGCAAAGGAATGTAATAGATATTCTGGAACTTCAGTAAGATATTATTCTAAAGATTAATGTCATGTTGTTGTGTGCCATCGAGCTGGATTTGATCCATAACTGATCCTCCAGTGAGTTTTCATGAGACTGCTTTGTATATGGAATGAGAAGGCCCAAGTGTATATCTTATGTCTACTGTTATTTAAGCGCAAAGACTAATGTCCAAAGAGATCTGTTTAATGTTAGTTTTCAATATTAAATATGTTTTATTGCACTTGTTAAATACAGTTTTCTCTATTAAACAGTAAGAACTTAAAAAGTAGAGACTGTATTTTTGCCTCTGAAATTTCCCACAGACTCTATTGTTACTGTTGTCTGCTTCTAATGGGCACCAAACAAATATTTCCAGAGATTTATTGACTAGTATTGTGAGGAGAATGTTTGTCATTAAATGTTCCTGTAATTCACCTAAATGTTCAAACTAAAACCATAACATTCTTAGAAAAAAACAATCAGGGGCAAAACTGTCAGGCCTAGCTTTCAGCAATGGATTATCTAATATAACAATAAAAGCACAGAGAGCAAAACACAAAATGAATAAATGAGACCTCATAAAATTACAAAACTTTTGTTCATCCAAAGATTTTACTTGAAAAGTGAAAAGACAAACTCAATTTGATGGGAGAATATCTTTAAAAATCAATATGTCCAACAATCTAATAACCAAAATGCGTGTAAAACTTTGACAACTTAACACCAGAAAGATTCATAACCCAATAATAAAATGGGCAAAAGACATGCATATACATTTCACCAAAGAGAGAATTCAAAGAGGACATTAAAATTCCTATGTTTATATGAAAATTGCCTAATGTCATTATACATCAAAAAGATGAAAATAAAAACCACAGGACCAATACCTTTTCACTCTCATTAATTAGCATGGGTAAAATGTAATAGCAAGTTTTGAAGATGTGGGAAAATGAAAACCCTTAGCCATTGCTTTTGAGAGACAAAATAGTATAGCCATTGTTTTCTACAATGATCTTTTAATTATTACATGGTAGTCTGCTCCGTTGTGTGAAGGTACTAGTTTCTTTATCCATTCTTTATCTTTATTCATCATTGAAAGGGCACTTGGATTGTTTCATCTCTTTTGAGAATAATGCTGCAGTAAACATAGGTGTGTATATGTCGGTTTGTATCAAAGCTCTTCTTTCTTTAGGATATTCACTTAGTAATGGGATTTCTGGATCAAATGGTATTTCTGTTTTTAACTTTTTAAGGAAATGCCAAATTACTTGCAATAATATGGATTATTTTACACTCCTCATGGAGTGTATGGGAGTTCCAATTTCTCTACACCCTTGTGAACATTTGTTTTTTACTATCTTATTGAACATTATTATTGTTGGGGTAAGATCTTACTGTTTTGATTAGAATCTAATAGCTAATTATCTTGAGCATTTTTTCATGTGTTTATTTGCCATCTGAATGTCTTTTTTGGTGAAGTGTCTTTTCATGTCTTCTGCTCATTTTATAATAGGGTGGTTTATGTTTTTCTTGTTAAGATGAAATTTCCTATACATTTTAAAGAGAAATCCCTTGTTGGTTGTTTTGTTCTCAGATATATCATTATAAAATCTCTCAATCTGTAAGTTCTCTCTTTAGTCTTTTGGAGAAATCTTTTGTTGCATCACTCTCTATTTTTCTCTCTCTCATTAATTTTTGGCAAGTTGGAACCGACTCATAGTTGACCCTCTATTGGTTACTTGAGGCTGTAAGTTGCATGGGAGGGTATTAGCAGTGTTTCTCTTGTAAAGCTTCTTGCAGATTCAAACAGCCAGAGAAGCTTGGCCTTTCAGTTAACAGCGCAACTCCCAGTGCACAGTACCATTAGAGCTCCATTTGAAGTATATTGTTGTTGTTATATGTTGTCAAGTCGCTTGCTACTCATAGTGACCCTATGTACAACAGCCCTAAACTCTGCTCTGTCCTGTGCCAGTCGCACTGTCTCCGATACATCCATCCCGATTACCCCAGCCACTGAATCAATCCACCTCACAGAGGGCCTTCCCCTCCTGCGCTGTCCTTCCACCCTCCCAAGCATGATGTCCCTCTCCAAGGACCGACCAGTCCCTCCTTACAACATGTCCAAAGTATGTCAGATGAAGCCTCAGAATCCTTGCCTCCAAGGAGCCGCACAGTTTAACCCTCCCCAGGATGAACCTGTTTGTTTTCTTAGCAGTCCATGGTACCCTTAATACTCTTCTCCAGCACCATAGCTTAAAGGCATCAATTCTCCTTCTATCCTCCATTGTTCAACTCTCTGATGCATAACAAGTGATAGCAAGGACCATGGCCTGTATCAGATGCACCGTAGTCTCCAGAGAGACACCATTGCTCTTGAGTACTTTAGAGAGGTCTCTAACAGCAGACTTTCCCATGGCAATATGTCTTTTAATTTCCTGGCTCCTGATGCCAAGAGTGTTGACTGTGGAGCCAAGCAAACTAAAGCTGTGAACAATCTCAATCTCTTGAAGTATATACGGATTTAATTTTTATAAATAAATAATAAATAAATAAATAATTTATATTCTACTAATTATGTATTTTCATTTACATTTTGTAGCCTATGACATTGCTGTTCTTGTTGTGGTTGTATACTGTAGAGTTTTCAGAGGCAGTTAATTGCAAGGGACTGTTTTACCTATCCTCCTGCAGAGCAGCTGGTGGCCTCTAAATGTGTGCCTTCAGGATTTTGCCCAATTTTTCCTTTGAAGATCTTTATAATTTTAGGTTTTATGCCTAGGTCCTTGATCCACATAATATGGTGTGGGGAGGTATATATCTTCAATTTTCTGTAAATATCATTTTCCCACCATAATTTACAAAAGAGATTATCCTTTCTCCACTTAATGGATTGTCAAAGATCAACTGTCCATAGATAGATGGGTTTAATTGTGGGTTTTCAATTTCCTTGATCTGCATGTCTGTTGCTATACCAGTACCAAGCTGTTTGTGACTATACAGTAAGTTTTGAGATCAGGAAACATAAGGCCTCCTACCTCGTTTTCTTTCTTAAGTAACTTGTTATTTGTTTTCTGGGGACTCCTTCCTTCCCATATAAAGTTGGTGATTACCTTTTCCATCTCTTTGAAGAATAATGCTGAGCTTGAAATTGAGTTTTTTTGTATCTGTAGATCAGTTTGATAGTAGACCAAAGAAGAATTGATGCTGTCGAGTTATGGTATTAATGAAAAGTATTAAATATAGTATGCACTCAAAACAAGGGTAATAAGATCACAGTCTCACAAACTCTATGAGGTACTTCTGTAGGGTTTCTATGAATCAAAATCAACTCTACAACAATGGGCTTATTTGTTTGTTAATCTAATGTGCTGTTACAGGCTTCTGGAAGTTGATTTTGCTAATAGATTGATAAATCATTAGGAGCTGACCACAGTGTGATACATCATTAGTGGCTGACCAGGGTGTGAGAATTTATACCACAGAACACAGCAAATACGACAACTAGCCCCTTTTCTCCAGAGGGCTGTGATTAAGCATTTATTAACACACCATTTGCTCCATTCCTCCAATTCTAGAGAAGTGTGTATATTTTTTGGGTTAAGATTAAACCTAGAATTAAAAGCAAAAGACTTTTAAAACTCTAATTCTTTGCCATTGGGTTTATTCAGACTCATATAAGGACAGGGTGCTGTAGAGTTTCAAGGTTATAAATATTTACAGAGTAGTTTCCCACATGTTTCTCCGAAGCAGTGGTTATGCTTTTGAACTGCCAGTCTTTTGGTTAGCACAGAGCACTTAACCACTGCACTACCAGGGATCCCACTTTTAAAGTAATCTATAATAATTCCAACTATTACAGATAAAGAAATGATCCAGAGAAGTAAAGCAATTTATTCACTTCAAAGCAAGAACTAGATTCCAACTCTTTTGTATTGTAGTCAGTTCCTTCTATGCCACCTCATTGATTTCATTTTATGTTCTTGCTTTATCCTTGCTCTATTTATTGGAATAATCTCAAACAGGGCCATGAGTATTGTCCCCAACAATTTTATTAAGGCATGTCAGTAAATTAGAACTCAGCTTTCTTGAGTCTTTTTTTCATTTTTCAGACCCATTTAAGTTATTTGTGTCTGGAGAATGAACAGACTGTCTTCTTGAATGAAATTATTAATTTCTTTAATAAGAATCAGCACTATTCTGATTCTTATGAGGCAGAGATTAAAGATGTCCCAATGATTTCCCCAAGTTGCTATACCATGCCATCATCTCTAACACTGACTACTGTCCCTCTCCTCTGTACTGTTCCTCTTGTCTTTGGGTTGGCATTTTATTTCAGTTTCTCACAGAATCTGCAGACTCTTTTTATATTAGTTAATGGTTTATTGGGGAAGTAACAGGTAACCAGAGCCAGAATGTACTTGGAAAATAGCTAATGTAACTTGAGACTAGGTTTTACTTGGAAATACCTGACTACAACTCAGAGGGCAGGTGGTAGTTGTCCAACCAAGACAGCTCTCCACTCTACAGACTGGCATTTACTCAGGTTTTTGTCACCTGGCTGTGCCATAGCTTGCCACATCTACCTGTCTTATGCCATTTCTTTTTATCTTCAGTGTTACAGTTCCTTATTCTCCTTTTCTTTCTCCTCTCCTCTTCCTTCTCCTTCTTCTTCTCTTTCTTCTCCTCCTTCTTCTCATTCACTCATCCCAAATCTCCCTCTTGAAACTTCGATCTGGTTTACTACTTATATAAGCAAACCATTCAATCCTATTGGATGGTTTTAAGTACCTTATTTGCATAGTAAGCTGTTCAATCCCATGGCAAGATTATATCTAGCAAATCATCTTGATGTAACTACAACTTCTAATTAAAAAATGGCTATATGTAAAAAGAAACACAATGCACTCATGAGTGTTAAAGACTTGAGGGGAGGAAAAGGAGAAAAATGTTTTGCCTTTAATGTTTCTTTACTCTTTTATCAAAATGGAGAATATTGTTGCACTTCCATTATGAGTAATAGCAACCCTATAAACAACAGATCTGAACCCTACTTTATCCTGTTTCATCCTATCTCTGACAAATTTGAGTCCCTATCTACAGTGACTGTATCAGTCCATCTTGTTGAGGTATTTCCTCTCTTTGGCTGAAATTTAGGATTAGTTTTGTAAACTTACATTGCCTGCTTCCAAAAACTAATTATGACTCCCAAGTAGGGACAACTTTGTTGCTTCCCAGGTGGCATGACTTTCCCTATAATATCTTCCTGTTCTATTTTCTGACATTTTAATTATTAGTTTAACTGTGAAGAATCAAGATGTTTACTAAAATGCACAAATGTTACCTAGGAAGGAATGTACAAGAAAATACATTTGTTTTGTTCATTATGGGGAAGTTGTACAAACTGACAAGAATGTTGAATTCAAAGGACACTTATATTAAATAGTTTCCTTCCATGTTTCCCTATTCACAATACAAACCAAGCACAAGACCTGGGTAGAGGTATAGGGGGCATTTTACTCTGCCTTTTCTTTATATACAGGCAGTACAAGACCACAGCCTGTGGTAAGCAGAAGGAGGCTCATATTAAATTATTTTTAAGGTCTTGTTCTACTTTGAGAATCTCTGATTCTATAGCTGTTTGAGTGTTTTTCAATTTCAAATAATCTTTGCTATAAAGATTGAATATTTGGAAAAATGAAATGTAGGGGGAAGGACACCCACACCACTTCTCTTTTTTTTTCTTCTTCATGTTTTCATGTATTAAGTAAAAGTAGTAATACCTATCATGTAAATTCTTATTCAATACCTATCATATATTTTAAAAAATAACCCAGGCAACTAAAACTCACTGCTTTTCAAGTCACAACTAACTCACAGAACCCTTCAAGGTGTTTTTAGCGACTGTAAATCACATGGGAAGATTTCCCTCTTTCTCCTACAGAGTAGCTGGTGGATCCAAACCATCTGTGTTTTGGGTAGCAGCACAACTCCTTACTCACTAACCAACCAGAGCTTTCTGAATAGGTTACTGCTTATTGAGTACTTTGTACAACTCTTAGCATACTTCTGGTTGTGTACTATTGAGTTGGAATCAAGTCATAGGTGACCCACCAAAAAGTTTTCAGAGGCAATAAATCGCACAGGAGAAGATTGCTTATCTTTTTACTGCAGAGCAGCTAGTGGATTTGAACTGTGTGTTTTACCACTAGGCCACCAGAGTTCCCTAGCATATTTAGGGATATTCATTAAATGATAGCTACATCAGTCATGATAAACTAGATTATGCTGTAATGACAAATAGCACCCAAATCTCAATAACCTATAACAGTCATTTCTTTCTTACACAACCTGTCAATTGTACATTGACTGCAATTGTGCTCCGCAATATCTTTTAACTCCAGTATCTAAGCCTTTTTTTCCATCTAAAACAATCTGTCTTATGAAAGGGGAAAGAGACCTAGAAGTCATACATCTCACCAATTTTATTGGTTGAAAGAAATCACATGGTATGGTGATCAAAATGTTCCCAAATTCTTTGACACTCCTATCTTAAAACAATTAATTTCTCTCTTCTTAATATAGGCTATCCTTTATCATTTCCATCTAATGACTAGAATATGCCAAAAGACTGACAAGACAGGACTTTTTCTTGGATCATTCACTTTAGACGAGGCTAGTTACCATGTCATGTGGGCATTCAAGAAGCCACATGATTAAGCCCTTTTACTAATAGCCTGTTAGGAACTGAGTTCTTCTGCCAACAACCTTGTGATTGGACTCTCTTAGAAGAGTATCTTTCTGCCCTAGTCAAACTTTAAGATGACTGCAGCCACAGCTAACATCTTGGCTGCAACCTCTTGAGAGATACCGAGCTAAAGCTATCAGTTAAACTACTCCTGAATTTCTGGCTCATAGAAATATTTGTTGTTTTGAACATCTAAGTTTTAGAACAATTTGTTACATACAACAGAGAGCTAGTTAAATGACTTCTCCTAAATTGAACAGGGAAAGCTATCTCCTTCAGGGAGGAATATTGTAAAATGGCAGGAGTAGGAGCTGTAGTGTCAGAACTTTAGAGGAAGGAGGAGAATTAACATCAACACAAATCTGAGCCCTGTGAGGTTGATATCAGATGTACCTCCACTCTCCAACCCTCCCCCTTTTTTTTACCTCAAAACCCATTTCTGATACCAGGTGTATCTTCCTTCCAACAACACTTTCTACATATCTTCTTAGTTCAGTTATCTGTTGTAATGGCAACACAGAACTCACAAGCCATATTTATACCTAAATGGTTAATTGAAGAAGAAAGAATCTATGATTCAAGGTGAAGAAGAACATGGGCAAAGTCTGGAAGGCTTGCCTAAGTGAAGAGCACATACCTTCCTTCTTCAGTAGAGGAACATTCAGCTTCTCTTGGGCTTTCAAAAAAGCAGGACTTTCTTTTCCATCATGCACATCCCCCTATTGCCAAAAAAACCTCCTCTCAGACTCCTTAGGACAGGCTTCTTCTTAGTCTCCTAAGGATAGACTCCCTTAGGCTCCCTCAGAACAGGCTCCTTTTAGTACTGCAGTCTGTCACCATTAACTGCTGCAGGGCCCCTTTTGGACTGTTGAAAAATGCTGAAACCAAAGTCATCTTTAGCTCTTCACCACTCCCAAGTATCCTGAGAAAGGGGTGAGTTGAGGTGACAGTAGTTAAGTGAATAAATATACATATACAGCAACAATTCAGCAAAACATGTGAAAAGGATTATTAATGCAATAAAATAGAGGCTGTACAAAAGAGTTAAAGTAGAAAAGAAAGATAAAGGGAAAGTACCCCCTGAAGCAGAGGATGGAGTCAAACCGTTTAGCTGCCAGACAAAGACAGGGAGATACTCCCCCAAACCCTGAGGGCACTGCCTTTGTTGGCTCCTAGTCTCCTGACTCAAGGGCACCTAACAACAATAACAATACCAACATAGAGACAGCTACATTGGCCTAATGGATAGAAAGTTATGCCACCAAGCCCAAGGTGGGTGATTTTAATCTGCAGCCCTCAGGCCAGGTTCAAATTGTTTTCCTGTCAAACATTCTTCTAGGTGGTATAGCACTGATCTGTGCATTACTGTACAGAGGTAACTCATGGTTGCTGTGATGCTGAACACTGTGACACTGATGTGCCTAATGTGATAATGGTTACCCATGGTGGACAGTGTTTGCTGGAGCTTCCTGACTAAAACAAGCCAAAATGGCTTGCCTCAGGAAAATCTATGTATGAACAGTGCTCAGGCCTTTTGTTCATAGGGTCGCTATGAGTCATCTAGGACTTGACAGCACCTAACAACAACAACATGTTTATTGATATATCTGTGTATATATTAACATTTGTTATAGCTAGTTTTTCTTGATTTTATAATATTCTTTTTATGTACCTTGGAGTCATAACTGACCCTTAGCTGATCCTTCAGTGGGTTTTCAGAGGCAGAAAATTGAATGGGAAGAGATTGTCTATCTTTGTCCTACAGAGCAGATTCAAAACACATTCCTTTGGGTTGTAAACGTAATTCCTTAACACTAAGCTGGTCTCAAGATTTTATCATTTTGTGATTTTTAAAATTTTATTTGGCAGGATATTCTCCAGATCTCTCCACATCATAATTGTATTTTGGAGATTTTCCATTATTGTTTAGTTTTAGGTAGTATTACATTATGTCTATGTAGAGTAGAACACTTGATTGCACTGGCAAAACCAATAGTTAGACCAGGAAGCATTAGTACAAACAGTGCAAGGAAATACTGCATAGTTCAAAATCAAGAAAGGAGTGCATCAGGGATGTGCCTTTTCTCCATACCTTTTCAGTCTGTTTGGAGAACAGTTCATTCCGAAAGCTGAACTCTGTGAAAAAGATTGTGGCATCAGAGTGGAAGAAGACCCATCAACAACCTATGTTATGCAGATGATTCAGCCTTGCTCAATGAAACTTAAGAGACTTGAATGTTTTACTGTAGAAGGTAAAGAACTTAAGTCTTCAATATGGGTTATATCTCAACATCAAGAAAACAAAGATCCTCACCACTGGGCCAATTGGCAGCATCATTATATGTGGAAAAAAGATTGAAGTTGTTAACAATTTCGTCTTGCTCAGGTCTGCAATCTTGACACCAGTAATCAGGAATTCAGAAGACTAGTTGCTTTGGGAAAGTTTACTGTCAGGGACCTCTTCAGAGTGCTAAGGAGCAACAGAGTCAGTCCAGAGACCAAGGTGTGTCTGATCCAAGCCATGGGCTCCTCAATTATGTGCTGTGCATCTGAGAGCTGCACAGTGACTAAGCGTGACAGAAGAATAAAAGCCTTTGACTTGTGGTGCCTAGAGAAGAATATTGAACATACCATAGACATCCAAGAGAACCAACAAGTCTGTCCAAGAGAAGCTGAAACCAGATTGCTCCTTGGAGGCAAGTATTTTTTGCCTAGTGGCAAGGAGCTGTGCTGTGATCCCAAAGGCACACAGTTTGAGGCCATAAGCTGCTCTGCAGAAGAAAGGGCAGTTTCCTTCTGTGCGATTAACTATCTCTGAAAACCTGCCAGAGGGTCAGCTAAGGGTCAGTTCTGACTGTATAATACACAACAACAACAATTGTAATTTTAATGAAAATTTACAGAAAAGTTGGATTTTCATTCATTCATTGTTGCACATTTGCCTTCCTTCCCCCACCCAGTGTACTTAATTAATTCATTGTTACATAATTTCCTCTCTCCCCTCACCACGTCTTCCCCATCCACTTTGCTATGCACTTCTTACACTTGGCGGTTGTCATACAAATAATGCCTACCCATATATTCCTTTAAACAGTTCTTTCCATCATCTGTTCCAGTTCAGTGTTCATTGTTTATCCTCTTTTTTCTTAATTTCCCCCCTACCTCCATATCAGTTCTGTTTTATAACAATGGTGTTATTCAATATTTGTCCTTTTGTGACTGTGTTTGTTACAGTATTTGTCATTTTGTGATTATTTTGTTATTTTGTGACAGTATTTGTCTTTTTGTGACTATTTAATTCAGCATAATGTTCTCCAGAGTCACCCATGTTGGAGAAGAGAATGAGATTGTTAACAGCTTCAGCTTGCTTGGCTTCACAATCAACACTCATGGCACCAGCAGCCAGTAAATCAGAAGGAGAATTGCATTGGTAAAAAAAATCTGCTGGGGCTGGGATCCAAGATGGTGGCAGAGGCAGAGACAGTGTGGTGAGCTGCGGTAGCAGCTAATCACTTAAAGCAGGGCCATTATGGCCTTCCACAGACTTCTGCTTATTGATAATTGAACACTTAAACAGTTGATGACTGGCCCTCAGTGAAGATTGAGGCTCTCAACAACAGGAATTCAAGGATTCCCAAGGAGAAATGGGGGAGTCTCATACTCCCCCCCCAGAGCCCACGCTGTGCCACTGCAGTTCCATGAGGCTTCCACAGCCGGAACGAATGGATTCCCTCACCCAGGATGGATGCTGGGCACCGGCCCTCCTCAAGACTGGTACAGCGAAGCCACCACACTGCCGCAAGGTGGACTTGTTCTGGAGAGAATTCTTGGAGCCAGGATGGCGGCTGTGGGGGAAGCGGGCGGCCCCTGGCCGCCTGCACAAGAGGAGCCACGCGCAAGCTGAGCGCCCGTTCGGCTGGATGGGGTGGCGCACCCCCAGCGGCTGCTCACACTGGGGGGGGCATGCGCCTCCTGCTGGCCTCCTGTGCTGGGGGGGGCACGGGCCCCACTGGCTGCCTGCTTAGGAGGTGGGGGATGGGATGCATGCCTGCCATCTGCAGGTTTGGCTTTCCTTGGACAGGCCAAAGAAGACGATTACCTATAGAATGAATTGCTGAAAGTCATTGTGAGTCTGATGACCTTAACAGTGGCAGCATGCACAAGAGGACCAACATCCTAAATGCACCACATATTTTGTTCTGTTGAATGCTTCTGCCAAAAGATGGTTAGACCTGGGGGGAGTCTGTTCACAATTCTCAGGTTCCCTATATC
>NW_006399765.1:6923778-6930416 GCF_000299155.1 Elephantulus edwardii
TCTTCTTTTAATACTTCCTGG
This sequence comes from Elephantulus edwardii, assembly GCF_000299155.1. Lineage (NCBI taxonomy): Eukaryota > Metazoa > Chordata > Mammalia > Macroscelidea > Macroscelididae > Elephantulus > Elephantulus edwardii. The sequence goes on from NW_006399765.1 coordinate 6,923,800, forward strand.
ATCATTTAATATTCTACCTAAAGCATCCTTGATTATAGCAACTCTGGGTTTGAATTTGTTCTTCAGTTCCTTGAGCGTAAGAAATGCTGAACGAGTTCAGCCCTTTTGATTTTCCGATTCCTGCTCCTTGCACATTTCATTGTAATATTTTCTTTGTCATTCTGTGAATAATACCTAGTCCTCTTATAAAGAGACACATACTTTGGGCATGTAGGTAGAAGAGATTATTCCTTGGAGAGGAAAATCATGCTTGGAAAGGTGGAGCGGCAGCATTAGAAAGGAAGACCCTTCATCAGTTGGGTTCACATGGTGACCGTGGCTTTGGGCTTGAAAACGTTTTAGATTGTGAGGATGGCACAAGATTGGACAGTGTTCAGATCAGTTTTTCATAGGGTCACTTTGAGTCTACTCAACTTATAAAGAGTTGTTGTTGTTGTTGATTGCCTTCACGTCAAGCATGACTCATAGTGACCCTATGAACAAAAGACCTGAAGCCTCTCTATAACTATTGTTGTTTCTCAAAGCTCATAGAGTTTCCAGAGGCATGCTGTTTAGTAAGGGGATGCCACTCCCACTTCCAAACCTGTCTTAAACTGGGAGCTCCACCAACCACTGTCCACCATCGGTAACCGTTATGGCATTTGACACCCAAGTGGGACAAGGTTCAGGATCACAGCAACCCCAGGTTACTTCAGTACAGCCAATAGACAGAAGAGTGCTGTACCACTTAAAAAAATGTTCCTCCAAAATATAATATCAACCGACTTTTAAATATAAAGGCCCTCCATGAGGTCTTGTTGACTCTAAACAAGAAGTTTACATAAAAAACAACCAATATAAAATATGGAACACTTCACAAATTTGAGTGTCATCTTTGTGGAGAGGCCATGCTAATCTTTGTATTGTTCCAATTTTAGTTTATGTGTTGGCAAAGCGAACACTTGCAGTATATAAGGAAGCTTGATTCAAGGATAATAAACCTAGTGTGACAGGCTCAGAAAGTTCTTGCAGGCCTGGGTTTCAGGGTGACTACCTTGAAGATCATAAAGCTGTAGTTGAGTTGACCATTAGATAGATCTTGCAGATATATTTCACTTCCCTATCTTTTTCACCAGTTGATGCCTGATTGGCCCTGAGTCCAGATCTGAGAAGTGAAAAGAGGATGAGAAATTTGAACCAGCAGCATGTCCTTCTCCAGTCTTCTCTGGGATTATGCACAGAAATCAGAGAGAAATATGAGAAAAAGAAGACTCCAGCACTCTGGTAACTTCATCTTACTGCTAGGTATATCTAAGGGTTTTTGTGTATTGACTATTATCCCACTATATAAAGAAAGGAACTTTCATTTATAAACTTTCCTCTTTATCTCAAAAGTAGCAAGTCCTTAATAGTGACTTTCTAGGTTTCTCACTAATATCTCTTTCCCTTCTACCTAAGTTCCAGCAATCAGACAAAGACCACTTGGGACAAATCACTGGCCAGTTTACAGGCTTTAAAAACCTTCATTCAGTCTCAAGTATGTTTAGCTATTGCTTGCTCATGTTTTTTCCAAAATGAAAATTTATATTGTTTATTTAGTTATAAAGAAAATGAAAGCTCAAAAAGTTAAGCAACACATAAATAAAAAATAAAAATTTCTGGCATTTTCATATACATATACAAAAAAAACCCGCACATTTTTTACAAAATTGACACCATAATATAAATTCTAATCTTAATTTTTTCAGTTAATAAATTGTGGTCTTCTTTCTACGTCAATACCAAACTATCTATTTTATTGTTATTAAAACTGCATAATAGGGACAAAGAAGTCTTGGAAAATTGACAAATACACATAGCAGATGATTTATTGATATGGCATTGCAATACATAATCAATTCAATCATATTTCGTGATATATGGATCGAGGCTTAATGTCAAGAAGACAAAGATTCTCACCACTGGACCAATTGGCAGCATCAGGATGGATGGTGAAGAGATTGAGATTGTTCACAGCTTTAGTCTGCTTGGCTCCACAGTCAACACCAGGAGCCAGGAAATTAAAAGATGTATTGCAATGGGAAAGTCTGCTGTTAGGGACCTCTCTAAAGTACTCAAGAGCAACGGTGTGTCTCTGGAGACTAAGGTGCATCTGGTACAGGCCATGGTCTTTGCAATCACTTGTTATGCATCAGAGAACTGGACAATGACCAGGGAGGATAGGAGGAAAATTGATGCTTTTGAGCTTTGGTGTTGGAGAACAGTGCTGAGAGGGCCATGGACTGCTAAGAAAACAAATAGATTCATCCTGGAGAGGGTTAAACTGGGCTGCTCCTTGGAGGCAAGGATTCTGAGGCTTCGTCTGACATACTTTGGTCATGTTGTAAGGAGGGATCAGTCCTTGGAGAGGGACATCATGCTTGGGAGGGTGGAGGGCAGGTGCATCAGGGGAATGCCCCCTGGGAGATGGATTGATTCGGTGACTGTGGCAATCGGGATGAGTGTGTCGGAGACAGTGAGGTTGGCACAGGACAGAGTAGAGTTTAGAGCTGTTGTACATAGGGTCGCTATGAGTTGCAAGCGACTTGACGGCACATAACAATAACAACAACAACATTAAAAATCTTGTCCCTCATGAGTAATATATAGTTAAATTAGCCATGCAAAATTTCAATGCTCATAGTACGTTAATACAATATTATTTAATAAGATTGATTGCTGAAAATGTGTCTGAAATGCCTTAGTTGACCTGCGGCTTTGATTTCATCAAATAAAACTTTTGTATGTTTTTGTTGTTGTTGTCATGTGCTTTTGAGTTGCTTACAACTCAGAGTGACCCTATGTGCAACAGCCCTGAAACCTGCTCTATCCTGTGCCAGATTTACTGTCTCTGACACACTTACCCTCATTACCCCAGTCACTGTATCAATCCATCTCATCAATAGTTTCCCTCTCTTTCTCCATCCCTCCACCCTTCCAAGTATGATGTCCCTCTTCAAGGACCAGTTCCTCCCTGCAACATGCCCAAAGTATGTCAGACAAAGCCTCAGAATCTGCTTCCAAGGAGCCGCCTGGCTTCACCCTCTCTAGGATGAAACTGTTCTTCTGGCAGTCCATGGTATATTTAACACTCTTCTCCAGCACTACAGCTCTAAGGCATCAATTCTCTATCATCCCTAGTCATTGTCCAGTGTTCTGACACATAGCAAGCAATTTTGAAGACTATGGCCTGGATCAGGCACACCTTAGTCTCCAGACTGACATTATTGTTGCTCTTCAGTACCCTGGTGAGGTCCCTGACAGCTAACTTTCCCACTATAATTCGTCTCTTGATTTCCTGACTGCTGGTACCAAGAATGTTGATTATGCAAACTAAATCTGTTAACAATCTGTCTCTTCACCATCTATCATAATGCTGCCAATTGGCCCAGTGGTGAGAATCTCTGTTCCTTGATGTTGAGCATCAATCCATATTGAAGGCTGTAGTCCGTGATCTTCTGTAGCAAGCTCTTCAGGTCCTCCCCAGTTTCAGAAAGCAGGGTTGTGTCATCTTCATAACAAAGGTTGTTGATGAATCTTCCTCAAATCCTGATGCCACATTCCTTCTCATACAGCTCAGCCTTCCAGATGATCTGTTATGCAAATAGATTGAAAAGGTATGGAGACAGAATACATCCCTGGCGTACACTCTTCTCTATTTTGAACCATGCAGTGTCCTCCTTGCTCTGTTCTGACGACTGCCTTCTGGTCCAAGTATGATTTCCACATAAGCACAATCAAATGTTCTGGGATCCCCATGGTATACACCAAAAATAATTTAAGGATAGAAGCAGAGGAGTGAAGATGGGTAGGGGTTGGGTAGGGGGAGTGGTTAAACATAGGGTCACACAATTTGATAGGTGGAGGGGTGGGTGAGTAAAGGGAATGGAAAAGATCTGGTGTGAAAAACAATGTATACGAACTTCATAAGTAAACCAGTATTACATTAAAAAAGATAATTAAGGATTGGGGAATATATCTTATCTTTTCAGAAAGTCTTTCTTTTTTAGATATTGTGGCCACCCTGTATATACGGCTGTATTATAATTTATTTTCCAGTTCTGTTGTGATGGGTGTTGTTATAGACTAGATTGTGTCCTCCAAAAATATATGTTAGAATCCTAACCCCTATACCTGGAAAATGCTTAACTTTGTTAAATCTTCAATCTGTTTTTCACAGTGATTATATAATTTTATAGTCTCATTCACAATGTTTCAGTATCCTAGTTGTTCACACGTTCTCAACACTTAGTATTGTCAGTCTTTTCATTTTAGTCAACCTTGTTATGGCTGGTTATGTAGTATTCATGTTGATTCTAATTTGCATTGCCTAGATAAGTAATGACCTTGAGCACATTTTCATATACTTGCTGGTCATTTATGATGTGTCTTTGATTAAGACTTTCACTTAGTTTTTAAATCAGAATACTGTCTCTGTCTTTGACTCTTTCTCTTTAAAGATTTTTAAGTTCTTTATCTTTTATCAAAGGACACCATTCCTTTGTTATAGATATGCAGTGAATACTTTCTGCAGTCTGGGATTTGCCTTTTCACTGACAAACTCATTGATTCTTTATTATGGAATATTTATTTATATATTTTGTAACTTTTAATTGTGAATTCTCTTTTAGTTTACAAAAATATGGTGAATTTTGTATAATCTGGTTTGAAATGGTGTTCTTTCAGAAAAATGTTTTATTTTGTTCAACGCCTCAAAGCTGGATCAATCATTTTACTATTATTTCTTAATTTGAAGTCTTTAAGAATGTGTAATTAGTAGAAATATAATCCTTAAAACACTTGAAGATGAATCTATGCAACAAATGGTCAAAGGGGACATTATTTTTCTCATGAAGAGCAAAGCTAAAACAAAAATAGTTCTGCCCTTTTTCTATGCTAGTAGGAAACCCTTTACTCTACCACTGAAAGATCAAGTATCTGGGGCATCTGAATTCTGATTCCCTATGTAATTTTTTTCAATTTTCATTCTCAGCATAGTAAATCATATGATTCTCTGATTCCAAGTGGCCAATAGGCATTTAATTATGTGGTCTACTTCAGCTCACTAATGCCTAGAATGTTAGTCTTTATGTGTTCCATTTCATTTTTAACAACTCTCAGCTTTCCATGTTCCAATTATTAATAGATGCTGGCAGATCTTTATCTTTCTTCTCATACTTTAGTGCCTTCCAATCTGAGGGCTCTACTTCCATAACTACATCTAACAATGTTTCTCTATTATTCATAGAGTTTGTCAAAGTCCTGTTATTTCAAAAGTAGATATCCACTCCTGCTTCCTAGTCCGTCTTTATCTGGTAGCTTCACTAAAAGTTATCCATATGTGACCCTGCTGGTGGCATAGCTTGCAGCATTACAGCAATGTGCAAGTCACCCAAGCAAACCAAATTGATAGGCAAGTGTTGTACTCATAGGATAAATGATAGGCAAGCAAGCATATATATAAATAACCTATAAAATAAGCAAAACCATGCAAATCGCTCCTTCAGTACAATAAATTGACATATAAATGCTATATCCCTAAAAGGAAACCATTATACATAAAAGCAATCATACAAATACATGGAGTATCTGGTGGCATGGACTGGCACAGGTCTGGTGATACAGGTCTGGTGCAGGTAAAACCAAGGACAGGTGCTGGCTATGGAGCAAACCTTAAATTACTCACATGTAAGTTCATATTGAAGCTGAAGAAAATAAAAACAAGAGCACAAAACCCAAAATATGACTTTGAGTCTACCCCATTTTAGTTTAAAGATCATCTCAAGAATAGATTTGAAGCAAAAATGGGATATCATCTCACCCCAGTAAGAATAGCAAAATTTAACAGAATAGCAAACATCAAATACTAGTGAGACTGTGGAGAAACTGGAACCCTTATTTACCATTGGGAGTGTAAAATGGTGCAACCACTATGGAAGGCTTTCTCAAAAAGTTGCAAATAGAAATACCATCTGACCCAGCAATTCCACTATTGGCAATATACCCTAAAGAAACCATAACCGCCACCCAAGCAGATAGATGCACACCCATTTTTATTGCTGCTTTGTTCACAATAGCAAAGAGTTGGAAACAACTAAAGTGCCATCAACAAACGAATGGATAGAGAAACTCTGGTATAGTCACACAATGGAATACTATGCTGCATTGAAAAACAAGGAACTCACTTCACTGAAGAAGACATTCAGATGGCTAACAAGCACATGACAAAATGTTCAAAATCCCTAGCTCTAAGAGAGATGCACATCAAAACAACTATGAGATATCATCTCACCCCAGTCAGAATAGCAAAATTTAACCGAACAGCAAGCAACAAATGCTGACGAGGTTGTGGAGAAACTGAAACCCTTTTTCACTGTTGGTGGGAGTGTAAAATGGTGCACCCGCTGTGGAAGGCGGTATGGCGCTTTCTCAAAAAGTTGCAAATAGAGATACCATTTGACCCACCAATTCCACTACTGCGAATATACCCCAAAGAGACCACAACTGCCACCCAAGCAGATATATGCACACCCATGTTTATTGTAGCTTTGTTCACAATAGCAAGGAGTTGGAAACAACCTAAGTGCCCATCAACAAAC
>NW_006399765.1:6930566-6932530 GCF_000299155.1 Elephantulus edwardii
TGTAAAATATGACTGACCTTGGGGTTGGGGAGAGACTGAGAAAGATGGGTTCAATAATGTATACTGTGTTGAAACAGATGAGGGAGAAAACCGTTTAAAAGGGATATGTGATTAGGTATTTTTGTCATGACAGGAGTCTAGAGTGAAGGCTACATGGTGGAATGGACCTGGGGGAGGATTTGTAAAACAGTGAAAGAATTTATCTTTTACTTTTCCAAGAGGGTAGTGTACTGGGGGGGAGGGTTGGGAGGGGAAAAAAGTGCAACAATGAATGAATGGAAATTCAAAGTCTCTGTAAATTTTTACTGAAATTAATAGTAATTTTTTTTGGCTGAGTACAGTGTATTTTATTGATGACACATGACAAAATGGGCTCTCCAAGCCCCTCCCCTTTCTCGGGGATTTGATGGAAACTTGTGTCAAGGATGTGAGATTCTCAGTGTGTGGGAGGATCAAGTTGAGGCAAGGACTCCCCAGTATCTGAGGGTGTCTCTCTCTCTCCCTCTCCCTCCCTCCCTCTCTCTCTCCTAGTGCTATTGCTGGGGCTGGTGGTCCAAGGGGCTCTTATTCTTTGGAGGCCATGTGGACCATCAGGTCGACCACCCAGTTGCTGTAGCCAAATTCATTGTCATACCAGGAAATGAGTTTTACCAAATGGTCATTCAGAGCAATGCCAGCCCCAGCATCAAAGGTGGAAGAGTGGGTGTCACTATTAAAGTCACAGGATATAACCTGGTCTTCAGTGTATCCCAGGATGCCCTTAAGGGGCCCTTCTGATACCTGCTTTATTACTTTCTTGATGTCATCATATTTGGCAGTTTTCTCCAGACGGCAGGTCAGGTCCACAACTGGCACATTGGGGAGAGGACACAGAAAGCCATACGGGTAAGTTTCCCATTCAGTTCAGGGATGACCTTGCCCACGGTCTTGGCAGCGCCAGTAGATGCAGGGATAATGTTCTGGGCAGCTCCACGGCCATCACACCACAGCTTTCTAGAGGGGCCATCTACAGTCTTCTGGGTGGCAGTGATGGCATGGACTGTGGTCATGAGTCCCTCTACAATGCCGAAGTTGTCATGGATGACCTTGGCCAGAGGAGCCAAGTAGTTGGTGGTGCAGGCATTGCTGACAATCTTGAGAGAGTTGTCATAGTTTTCATGGTTTACGCCCATCATAGACATGGGGGCATCGGCAGAAGGAGCAGAGATGATTACCCATTTGGCACCACCCTTCAAGTGAGTCCCAGCCTTCGCCAAGGTTGTGAAGACACCAGTGGACTCCACAACATACTCAGCACCAGCATCACCCCACTTGATGTTGGCGGGATCTTGCTCCTGGAAGATAGTGATAACTTTCCCATTGATGACCAGCTTTCCATTCTCAGCCTTGACAGTGCCGCTGAACTTGTCATGGGTGGTATCATATTGGAACATATAGACCATGTAGTTGAGGTCAATGAAGGCATCATTGATGGCGACACCATCCACTTTGCCAGAGTGAAAAGCAGACCTGGTGACCAGGCGCCCAACGCGGCCAAATCCGTTTACTCCAACCGTTACCATTGTGTCTCAGGGATGCGGCTGAGGCTGCACAATAAGAGAGGGCAATCTGGATCAACGGGAGCAGAGAGCCATAATAAACTTTTTTTAAAAAAAAGAAAGTTAAAAAAAAAAGAAAAACAAGGAACTCATGAAATATACAAAATGGATGACCCTGGAGGACATTATGCTGAGTAAAATATCTCAGTCACAAAAGGACAAATATTGCATAGTGCCACTGCTGTAAAACGGGACTGACATTGTGGTGGAGGGAAGACTGACAAAGCGGGGATAGATAATGTATACTACATTGAAACATATGAAGGAGATAACTGTTTAAAAGGGCTATATGATTATGCTTTATTGTCATGACAGGGGTCCAAAATGAAGGCTGAACAGTGGAGTGGACTTGGGGAGAGGGATTGT
>NW_006399765.1:6934760-6935484 GCF_000299155.1 Elephantulus edwardii
ACTTTGGACATGTTGTAAGGAGAGACAGGCCCTTGGAGAGGGACATCATGCTTGGTAGGATGGAGGGACAGCACAGGAGAGGAAAGACCCTCTATGAGGGTTGATTCAGTGACTGGGGTAATCGGGATGGGTGTGTCAGAGGCAATGCGATTGGCATAGGATGGAGCAGGGTTTGGGGCTATTGTACATAGGGTCGCTATGAGTCGCAATCGACTCGATGACACATAACAACAACAACCTTTACAGTATGTTTCATTCATATACACTGTGTTTTTTACAATCTTTCATTTCCAACCCCACATAAGTTTTAACGTGAGACCCTATAAACTTGGAGCTACCATACCTTTCTTTCTGGGTTGCATAGAAGAAGCCCTGCTACAGTATGAGAGAATCAAAACAATGCATAGTGGAAATTGGGTTAGGGAGAGAAAAAGAGAATCCCTATTCTTCCTCCAGATATTGGGTTGAGACCTGACAGAAAAGCTCAAGCTTAGAAAAAATTGGGAATTTAAAGAACAGAATAGAAGAGCAAGAAACGAGAGGATAGAGAATAAAGGACCTAGTGTAAACAGCTATCATCATGAATCATGTTCTGAGTGTTCTAGCTTTCAGGTCTTTTGTAACTTGACGTTGTTGTTGTTGTTATGTGCCGTCGAGTTGTTTCCGACTCATAGCGACCCTATGCACAACAGCCCTAAACCCTGCTCTATCCTGCGCCAACCAC
>NW_006399765.1:6935584-6942506 GCF_000299155.1 Elephantulus edwardii
AAACCCTCCCCCAGGTCCCCTCCACCATGTAGCCCTCGCTCTAGACTCCTGTGATGACAGAAATACCTAGTTATATATCTCTTTTAAACAGTTTTTCTCCCTCCTCTGTTTCAGTGCAGTATACATTATTGAACCCATCTTACTCAGTCTCTCCCCTCTTTTACTTTTCAAAGAGAAGAGTGAATTGGAGGGGAGGGGTGGGTACGGAGAAAAATGCAACAATGAATGAATGGAAATCCCAAGTCTCTGTAAACTTTTAATTACAATTAATTAAAAAAATAGCTTTGAGGCATTGAAAACTAATAATCAAAGACTAGATGAGTGTGGGAGGACATTATCTAGGAGGAATGCAAAAGGTCGTTACAAAGACAGAGGAAAAAGACCAAAATGGATATCAGAAAGCACTCGGAAAATAGCACTAGAATGTCAAAAGTCCAAAACCAAGGGAATAAATGCTGAAGTAAAAGATTAACAGAAATTTCAAAGGACAACTTGAGAAGACAACGCAAAGTATTATAATGATATGTGCAAAGAGCTAGAGTTAGAAAATGAAAAAGGAAGACTTTGCTTGGCATTTTTCAAGCTTAAAGAACTGAAAAACAAATTCAAATTTTGAATTGCAATACTGAAAGATACATGGGGCAAAATCTTGAATGATGTTCAAAGCATCAAAGGAAGATGAAAGGAATACACAGAATCACAGTACCAGAAAGACTTGGTGGACACAGAATCATTTCAGTAAGTAGCATATGATCAAGAATGAACAAAGCAGTTCAAGAGATACTGAAGGATTGGCAAAAAATAAAGTTCTAAGAATTGAAGGGATACCAATTGACATATTTGAACAAATGGATGCAATCATAAACATGCGCATTATTCTATGCCAAGAAATTTGGAAGACAACTATCTGGCCAACTGACTGGAAAAGATCATATTTGTTCCCATTCCCCAAAAAGGTGCTCAAATGTTTTTGTTTGACAGGTGGTTGTTGTTGTTCAACTGGTGCCGTCGAATCCTGTTACAACTCATAGTGACCCTATGAACAACAGATCTGAACCCTATCCTGTACTGTGCCATCCTCATCATCTCTGACACATGTGAACCCATTGTTGCAGTCACTGTGCCAATCCATCTTATTGGGGTCTTCCTCTCTTTCACTGAGCCTTCACCTTTCCAAGTATGACATCTCTTTCCAAAAATGGCCTCTCCTAGCAACATGTCCACAATATGAGAGAAGAATCATCACTAGTATTGCCTCCAAGTAGCAGTCTGGGTGCACTTTTTTCAAAATATATCTGTTTGAGTTTTTGGCAGTGTAGGAATTAATGAGCAATATATAATTACTATTACACACAAGTAAAACCTTGCTGGCAATTATTTTAAAAAATGGCTTGAACATCAAGAGAGTACTGCCACTTGTACACCAATGTTCATAGTATCATTATTCCCCATCGCAAGAACATGGAAACAGCCCAAATATCCCACCACAATCAAATGGATTGAGAAATTATGGTACATTCATTCACACAATAGAATACTATGCAGCATGCAGGAGCAATGGTTTTGTAAATCACTACCTAACTTGGGAGGGACTGTAGAGCATTATGCTAAGTGAACTAACTCAGTCCCATAAGGACAAATACTGTATAAGACCATTATTGTAGAATGAGTATGAGGAGCCATTGGGGGGAGGGATCAGAGGGGTGAGGATAGGTGGAGTGGGGAGTGCCAATCATAGGGTTGCACAATTTGATGGGTGGAAGAGAGTGTGTGAAGGAAATTTGAAAGATCCGGTATGAAAAACAATGTATATGAATTTTGTGGATAAATCAGTATAAGAGAGAGAGAGAGAGAGAACTTCCAGAAATTCAGGCTGGATTTAGAAGAGGCCATGGCATAAGGGATATTGTTGCTGATGTCAGATGGATCATGACTATAAGCAGAGAATAACAGAAAGATGTCTATTTGTGTTTTATTGATTATGCAAAGACATTTAACTATTTGGATCACAGCAAATCATGGCAAACATTGAGAAAAATGGAACTCCCAGAATACATAATTATGTTCATGAGAAACTTACACCTAGACCAAGAAGCTGTTGTCTGGACAGAGCGAGGGAATACCATATGGTTTAAAATTTTTGAAAGTGTACATCGAGAATATACCCTTTCTCTATACATATTCAATGTGTATGCTAAGAAAATATTTTTAAAAGCCAGACTATATAAAGAAGAATGTGTCATTTGGTTTGAAGGCAGACTCATCAACAACTTGCTCAGGTGCAGATGACACAACCTTGCTTGCTGAAAGTGATGAGGACTTGAAACACTTGCTGCTGAAGATCGTGGACTACAGCTTTCAATATGGATTACATTTCAACATGAAGAAAACAAAACTCTACACTACAGGACCAATAAGCAACATCATGATGGAGAAAAGATTGAAGTTAACAACTATTTCATCTTATATGGATCCATAAGTCTACTCCCTTAGTACCAGCAGTCAAGAAATCAAAAGACATGTTGCATTGGGGAAATATGCAATCAAGGACTTCTCCAAAGAGTTAAGGAACAATGGTGTTAGTTTAAAAACTAAGGTGCATCTCATTCAAGTCATGGTTATTTCAGTTGCTTGCTATGATTCTGGTAGTTTGAGAGTGGATAAGAATGATAGAAGAAGTATCAATGCTTTTCAGTTGTGGTGTTGGCGAAGAGTACAGAATAGCCCACGGATTGCCAAAAGAACAACTAGGACTGTCTTGGAGAAAGTGCAACTAGGATTGTCCTTCAAGACAAGGATGGTGAAACTTCAACTCACATATATTGGGCATGTTGTTAGGAAGAACTAATCCGTGGAAAAAGGTATCATCTTTGGAAAGGTATCATTGAAGGAGAGGAAGACTCTGGCCAAAATGGATTGGCATAGTAATTGCACCAATGAGTTCAGGTATATCAGGGATGATGAGAATGGCATTGGAAAGGGCAAAGTTCAGATCTGTTGTTTAAATGGTCACTATGAGTCATAGTTGACTTGATGGCACCTAACAACAATAACAATTTGAATTTTTTTCTTTTTTTGTCAAAATACCAGATACTCAGTTATGAAGACATCAAGTTCCTCCACTCTCCCACTCATAGGATCAGTTTATGTTCATCCTCAAAAGTTAATTTATGTTTTATTTTTAATGCTTAGAAATCTTTCTTGCTTTCTTAATCCTGTAAATGTGCATTTAAAATGATATTTATGAAATTTTAGTCAGCAATTTTAGGTATTCTTCTAGAAAAGGATTTTTTTTTAATTAACTATAGACAAGTATTTGTGAAAACAATGTCAGACATTTCTTTCTTATTTTTAAAATTGTGATTTGGTGAAAATTATAAAAACATTTTTGTTTTTCATTTGATCATTCATATACATTTTGTTTTATAGTATTAATTACAATGTAATTGCCTTTTCCCACTTTCTCCCTGTAGTTCTCATTCACATTATTCTGTCCACTCTGATCCTTCCTGTTTTCAAGACTCTTTTACCTTTTATGGTTGGTGATTCTAAGGAGTGAGTGGCTCCCTAGTGTTATTAGTCACCTTATGTTGTTCTGTACCATGGAATTGACTATGACTCATAGATTCCCTGTCAACAGCAGATCGAAACTTTGACCTTTCCTGTACCATCCTTATGATTTATACCATACTTGGGCCCATTGTATCATTGAATTCATCCATTCTGTTGAAAGTCTTCCTTTATTTCTCTGACCCTTTACCTTTTCCAGCATGACATCTTTTTCAAGAACTGGCTCTTACATCATATGTCCAAAGTGTGTGAAATAAAATTTTTACCATCATTGCATCTAAGGAACACACTGGTCACATTTCTTCTGAGACAGGCTTGTGTGTTCTTTTGGGAGCCCATTAGATATTCAATACTTTTCATAAATATCATTATTCAAAGTCATCAATTATTTGTCTGTACTCCTTATTCATTTTCCAGCTATCAGATGCCTGTATATTATCTAGTTGATAATTGAGTAAAACTGGGGTGAGCTTTGTTCAGCGTTCAAAGGATGACAAAAGGCTATGATTCTCTTTTGGACCAGTAAGCTTGATCTTTTTAATGTTTCTGAGATTTTTTTTCAGAATGTCAAACATTTCTGTACCTATCAATCTATTTCTTTTCTCATAATTTTCTGGGAGATAACATATAACATAGGCATTCTCATTTAAGAACAAATAAAATTCGTAAGTGTATCCTTAAGTTGAATTTTCAGGTAAATTGGAACAGGTGCATGTTGTCCATACTTAAGACTTACTTTGTTGTATGTACTGTTGAGTTGGAACCAACTCATAGCTGATCACGCAACAGGTTTTCAGGGTCAATAATTATCCTTCTTTCTCCCACGGAGCAGTTGATGGATTTGAACCATGTGCCTTTGGGTTGGCAGCACAACTCCTCACCAGTAATGAGGCCGCCAGAGCTCCCTAGCCTTACAGGAAAAGTCTTGCAGCCTTTTCAGTGATTTAAAAGCTTCATGTGTAGCAAGCGAAGGTGTTTATGATGAGGAATTTGTTGTGAGAGGGATTGGTTCAATCATTTCAAAGTAAGGGCAAACTTAAATAACATTAAAGGGCAAGTAAGAGTTGTCTGTAAGTCAGATGTTCGTAAGCTGGAGATGGGCCACAAAGATGTAAGAGCTTCTCCAGTCAACACAAACTTACATGGAGTCTGAAAAGTCAAAACAGTGTAGCATAACTTTCCTCATTAAGCCTCTGCTTAATCCTTTAGGATTTTGTTAACATTTGGTTTTGCTTAATTTTACCCGCATCCTCTTTTTCCCATAAACGGACATTATGGGAGTTCTAATGGTTTCTTGAACATCAAATAGCTCTTAAAAGTAAAACTGTGATGGATTGAATGTGAATGAATCAAACGGGTATTAAATTTTCCTAGAAATACATATGGGTTTAATAATTAGCAGGAAAGCTCTTCATAATTAAAAAAAAATGTTTTAGGATAATGTTTAAGAAATGCAAATATTACTGGATTATACTGTCTCTGTTTAAATATTTCCATTAAAACTCTTATGTTACTGCTAAATACCAAATAGTCCCAACTGGGAAGTGAAGAGTTCAAGCATAAATTCTGGCACATAGTAAGAATTTAAGAAATTTTAGCTTAATCTCAGTTTTCCAAGTGTCCCATAACCCTCTAAATTTATTTCAGTAGCAGAAATTTTTGTTCATGTATGCCTTTAAGGAGTTCACAGTCATGTTGGAGAGTCAGACAGGCTCTTTCATTTGTTTATAAAAGTGATGAATACTCAGGATATGGTACAGAGTAAAGATTGTTACCTTCAAATCGGAACCAACCCATAGTTGACACTCCAGTGGATTTTCTAAGGCAGTTAATCACAGAAGAGGAGATTGCCCGTTCATCTTCCACAGAATATACTCCTTTACAAAGTAAAGGAGAAGTTGGTACATTCCCTTCACTATGATGGTTCTTATATTCTATCTTTAGGAATCCAGAAAGACATCCCATGCAATGCTTAAGCTGAATCCCACAGGAAGGGGTAATGTTTAACTCATTGACTATGACAGCCATAGGAAACAGATGTGAGATTTGTTATGGTGGTAGTTGTTATGTGCCATCAAGTCACCGACAACTCATAGTGACCCTCTGTACAATAGCTCTGACCTTTGCCCTATCTTGAACCAATCTCTCTGCTCCAACACACCTAATCCTATTGTCCTAGTTACTGTGTCAATCCATCTCATCTGGCGTGTTCTTCTGCTGCACTGTCCCTCTACCCTTCTGAGCATGATGTCCTTCTGCAAGGACTGGTCCCTCCTCGCCATATGCCCAAAGTATATGAAATAGAGCTTCAAAATCCTTGCTTCTGAGGAGAAATTTGGTTTCACCCTAAGACAGACTTATTTGTTCGCCTGGCAGTCCAGAGGCAGGCAATCAATTAGAATATTTGTTGTTGTTGTTGTTGGTGGTGGTGGTGGTTGTGTGTCGTCAAGTTGCCTGTGACTCATAGTGACCGTAAGTACAACAGCCCTAAACTCTGCCCTATCCTGTACCAATCTCACCATCTCTGACACACCTGCCCCCATTATTACCTCAGTCACTGAATCAATCCATCTCATAAAGGGTCTTCCTCTCGTGCATTGTCCCTTAAACATCCCAAGCATGACGTCCCTCTCCAAGGACTGGTCCCTCCTTGCATCATGTCCAAAGTATGTCAGACGAAGCTTCTCCAAGGAGAAGCCCAGCTTCACCCTCTCCAGGACAAACCTGTTCGTTTTCCTAGCAGTCCATGGTACGTTCAATACTCTTCTCCAACACCATAGCTCAAAGGCATCAATTCTCCTTCTATCCTCCCTAGTATCTCTCTGATACATAGCAAGTGATTACAAAGACCATGGCATGTGTCAGGCACACCTTAGTCTCCAAACTGACATTCTTGCACTTCAGCACTTTAGAGAGGTCTCTAACTGCAGACTTTAC
Source organism: Elephantulus edwardii (assembly GCF_000299155.1). NCBI lineage: Eukaryota > Metazoa > Chordata > Mammalia > Macroscelidea > Macroscelididae > Elephantulus > Elephantulus edwardii. Next base: position 6,942,092 of record NW_006399765.1, read on the forward strand.
CATCGCAATGTCTTTTAATTTCCTGGCTGCTGGTGCCAAGAGTGTTGACTGTGGATCCAAGCAAACCAAAAGTGTGGACAATCTCAATCTCTTCACCATCCATCATGATACTGTTAATTGGCCCAGTGGTGAGAATCTTTGTTTTCTTGATATTGAGTCTCAATTCATATTGAAGACTGGAGTCCCTGACCTTCCACAGCAAGTGCTTCAGGTCCTCTTCAGTTTCAGGAAGCAAGGTTGTGTCATCTGCATAAAACAGATTGTTGATGATTCTTGCTTCAATCCTGATGCAACATTTTTCCTCATAGAGTCCAGCCTCCTGGATAACCTGTTCTGCATAAAAATTGAAAAGGTATGGAGACAGGATACAGCTCTGGCGTACACCCCTCACAATTTTGAACCATGCAGTGTTTCC
>NW_006399765.1:6946806-6953090 GCF_000299155.1 Elephantulus edwardii
TTTCCATCTTCTTTTAATACTTCCTGGATCATTTAATATTCTGCCCAAAGCATCCTTGATTACAGCAACTCTAGGTTTGAATCTGTTCTTCAGTTCCCTGAGTTTAGACAAAGAATTTGATCGTTTGACGCCCAGATAAAAAGAAGTAATTTGAGTCTTCATCTGTGGAGCAAATTTATTGTTGTGTACCAACAAGTTGGAACTGACTCCTAGATGCCCCTGCAGTGAGTTTTCAGAGGCTGTAAGTCATACCTCTAACCTCATGGAAGGCCTTTGTATTTAAGTCCAGGCCCTTGTCTCCAGTTTTCAAAGGCTGTAAGTCATACCTCTAAGACCTCATGGATGGCCTTTGTATTTAAGTCCAGGCCCTTGTCTCCAGTTTGGAGACTGATGGGTGAAGAAGTTGGACTCTGAAAGATGGGCTCTCTTGTTTTGGTTGAGGGTTGGTATGGAATGTTTGGTTGTTTTTTTTAAATTTAAGCCTCTTGTTTAGAATCAACATGACCTGATGGAGAGCCTTTGTATTTAAAATTCAGTTGGGTTCTTGGGCCAGGGGCCCTCAGGCCTCGTGTTATATTTTGGAGGAACATTCTTCTAAGTGGTACAGCACCCTTCTGTTAATATGCTATACTGAGGTAACCTGGGGTTGCTGTGATGTTGAACCCTATGCCATTGGTGTGTCAAATGACATAATGGTTACCCATGGTGGACAGTGTTTGACAGAGCTCCCAGATTAAGACAGGTTTGGAAGCAGGAGTGGTTTCCATTTCCTAAACAACATGTTTCTGGAAACTCTTTGAACTTAGGCAAATGATGATAGTTATAGAAAATGTTCAGATCTTTTTGTTCAAAGGGTCACTATGAATTGTGATTGACTCGATGGCAATCAACAACAACAATAACAAGTCATACCAGAGCAGATTTCTGATCTTTCGCCTTTAGAGTAGCTGGTGGATTTTAACTGTGTATCCATGGAGGAAAAAGAATATTTAAATAGAAAACTGTTTTACTACTTTTCCCTCTCCACTTCAATTCAACAAATGTGCATTGAGGTCTCTTGTAATGTACCAATGTAAGGCATTCTAGAGATATAAAGATCCATAAAAGAGCCCTGGTAGCACATAGGTGAGAACATACAGGTCAGAAGTTCATGTCCACTCCCACTTCAAGTAAGGAAGATGAGGCGGTCTTCTGTTGGGAACTTGATGGAGGCTTGCCATGAGTCAGAATTTACTTGACAGCTGTGGTTTTTTGGTTTGTTTTTGTTCTTTAAAAAATAAATAAAACAGTATGTTTTCCAAGACTTTGCACATTAGTGGCAGAGGAATAACTTATCCAGTCAAGGCTGGCACAATAAGGAGTCTAAGAGGATAAAGTGAGAAAGACTGACAAGAGAACTACAAGAAACAATTAGCACTTAGAGTGGTTAGTAAAATATATAGAAGGTGGAGGGTCAGTGAAAGAGATGAAGACGCCCGCAAGAGGAATTGGACACAGTGACCACAGCAATAGGTTAAAATATGTCAGAGATGAGAATGACACAAAATAGGGCAGTTCAGACCTATTGTTCAAAGCATTGCTATGAGTCATACTCATTGGCACATAAAAACAGTATCAACAGCCTGAGATAATTCTGGAGAAGCATGAGTCAGGCCATGACATGCATTAAATGTCACACTAAGAAGTTAACATTTTATTTTGTAATCACTGGGAAGCCAATGAAATATTGCAAGTTATTATTGCTCTTTGGTGCCATAGATGCCATTGACTGTGATGGTGACTGTGACTCAGCAACCCTATGAATAACAGATCTGAATCTTGCCCTATCCTTTGCCATACTCACTAATGAAAGTCCTAGACAAATCCATACTTTAGAAACATTATTACTATTAATAACTGTGCAGAGTAAAAGAAAGACTAGCTGCAAGAAGGCCTGTTAGGAGAGTTTTGGAATTGTCTGTAAGAGATATTAGAAATTCTACTCTCAGACTGCTGCTTGATTAGAGTATCAATCACTTCTAGATCAACTATGACAAATACTGCTATATGTTTATACACATTTGCTTTGGGAGAGTGGAAGGTAGGTAGAATAAAGCAATAAAAATTTCCATGAAGGAGTCTCCAATTACATTATGGTCTTGTAATATCCTTGGGTTTAGGTCCTGCCTTGTTGGTCCATGTTTCTTCCCTGGGCAATTTGTGTGGTTTAAAATCAGAATGAGCAAATAATCCAAGAAGCTGCACTACACAAAGAAAATATGGCATCAGGATTGGAAGAAGACTCATTGTGATATATAGATGATACACTTTGCTTGCTGACAATGAGGAAGACTTGAAACACATAGTGATGAAGTGTAAAAATGATATAGCATCAGTAGACATTACTTGCATGTGATCAGCTGTAAAGAAACAACATTGGAGTGGGAAAATCTCCTGCAAAGGGCCTCTTTAAAGTCCTGAAAAGCAAAGATATCACTATAAGAATTAGGGTATGAGGGAGCACTGGTGGCCTAGTAACAAGAAGCTGCACTGCATGGTTCGAATCCACCAGATGCTCCACTAGAGAAGGAGGGGCATTCTCTTCCTGTGCCAATAGGATCTGATGTGACAGCACGCAACAAGGAAGGGGAAAAAAAGGTAAAAGAAGAAAAAAAGAAATATTTAATTTTTTTTTCGTTTTTATTGTATTCTTTTTTTGTGCATGTACCATCAAATCAGATCTGACTGGTACAGGAGGAGATTGCCCCTCCTTCTCCAGCAGAGCATCTGGTGGACTCGAACCTCATACCTCTGGGCTTGCAGTGCAGCTTCTTGCCACTAGGCCACCAGAGCTCCCTGAAATATTTAAATTTTTAAAGAAGTAGGGTATGCCTGACTCAAGCCAGCTTTCAGTTGCCTTATATGTTGTATGAAAGCTGGACAATGAATAAAGGAGACTAAATAGAATTTAAAATGCCTTTAAATTGTGGTGTTGGCAAAATTATGGAATATTGCCTAAAGAACAAACAGATCTATCTTGGATAAAGTGCATCTAGAATGAGGTGAGGATGGCTAGACCTTCTCTCACATATTTTGGAGATATTATCAGAAAGGATCAATCCCTGGAGAAGGACATTATACTTGGTAAAAGAGAAGGCCAATAAAAAAGAGGCATAATGGCTGCAATGCCCTCAAACAGCAACAATTGTGAGAATGATGTCAAAGTGGGCTGTGTTTCATTCTGTTTATACTGGGATGTCTGAGTCCAAACCATCTTGACAACAACAACAACAATAGTGAGAAAATTGAAAAACAAAGAGTTTGATTTCAGTAAATGCTAGAATTAGGGAACATGTTTAATATCACTAAACAAAGAGAAAGAAGCAAATAGAAAAAAGCAAGGAGGGAAGATGAAAGGGAAGAAAAGAACCACAATAAGGAACATTGGAGACAAAAGGCCAAATCAGAAAAGAGACTAGAAAAGGGAAAAGAAAAAGAGAGACTTTCCCCAAATGTCTCCTATTTCAGACTTCTTATTCATGTGTCATTTCTTTAAGTACAAAAACTTCAAAGTAAAGAAGTTCTTATAATGTAAAGAATGGTTTTTTAAATATCTATGTTTGTGTCTGGTCAATGTCAACTCATTATTAATAATGCTGTTTTTTTAAAAAAAATTATTTCTGGAAATTTTTACTTGAGTTTGGTATTACATAAATAATTAGTATTCACCAAGGGGATTACAACCAATGCCATGACTATATGTGTATAAATTGTTGAATGGAAAAACAATAATTAATAATTCCTTTAATTATATGACTCATTCAATGCACAAAATATATATATCCACTAACATAAGATTTTATTTAATATCTCTTAAAAAGATGATTTATTATGGCATACATATACTGCTTCTAAAAGCTAGACCTCAGATGGAAGTGTTTTTTTAAGAAGTCTGGCATGCGTGTTTTCACATGTAAAAACTTTTAAACTTGAAACTGAGTAGTAATAATCCTCCTTGATAAACCATCAAATTCTGCTTAACAAAGGTAGAGAGCATAGCAACAATTGGTCCTTAAATGAGACCAATCATTCATTCATTCAACAAATACATATTGAGCATAAAGCTTTTTTACAGATGTTTGGTATACTGTGGTGAGTAAGACAATTATAGTCCCAGCCTTCATGGAGTTTACATTCTTATGGGAAAGTTATAACCAGTTATAACTGTAACTATACCTACGACTGTCAAGTCAGTCACCCTCCATCAGATTCCCAAGGCTAGATGTAAATCTTCACAGGAAGAGACTGCCTGTCTTTCACCAGAGGAGGACCTAGAGATTTCAAACTGCTGACCTTTTGATTAGTTGCCCAACAAGCACCACAACACTAGAACTTCTTATATGAGAAGATTAGACAGTAAATAAACATATACATAAATGTAATTGTGGTAAATTTTATGTAGAAAAAGAACAAGTAACTGAGAATGGCAGTGGAAATTTCAGTGATGAGATTGCTGAGAAAAAGGAATTTAAAGTGAAACATGAGGGCTGAGTAAGCGTTCGTCTAGGAAGAGAGGGAAAGTAGACCAGGCAGAAGATATGTTTGAAGCCCTGAGACAGGAAAGCATTAATCATGAGTTCATTAAAGCAGCCTCAAGTAAAAAGTCTCAGGAGTCTGGTGACAGCAAAGCTCTGTAAAATACATTCAGCAGAGCTTGGCAGATTACAGAAGTGTACTTTGAATTACCAGGGCCAGTGTTTGAGTACTGTAAAGGTTGAAACAAATGCTAACAATTGAGACAGGACTTCCTACAGAGATAAATCAGGCTAATTCCACATCTAGGGAGGACAATGAGATTTAGGAGGCAAAATGTCTAGAGAAAGAGCCCAGTATATTTCAAAATTACTCATTATTTCCTTACAGGTGGACTGTAAACTTACATCTTAAGTGTTACATGGTTTTACCCTGAAGAATTTTTCTGGTGGTTTGTATGGTCACCATATCCCCTGTTTTTGTTATTTTAACTCTGGCAGTTACCCAGGTTGGACATTTTATAATCACCTTTCTTCTATTATTTTCAGGAAAATAGATTACAGCTCTGTATAGTCAGTTACCTCCGGTCCATAATGTCTGTGACTCACCCCCTCAACCACATTTGTGTCTCCAACCACAACTAGTTTAATCTTTCCTTAGATAACTGCCTTGTTAATCTTCTTAATGTTCTATTTCTATCACTTTCTTATTCTTGACCATTTTCTCTGTTAACAAATTACTATAAAGCTGGTTCATAAAATAAATAAATAAAAAAAGCTGGTTCATCCTTGAACCTCAGAAGGCACCCTCCTTAAGATTGTCTCAACTTTCACTCTTCTCTCTCTCTAGAGTATTTTTGTTCCTCTTAGCTTTCACTCACAGTTTGTCATAGTCTAGGATTCTAGTGCTTTAGAGAAATCTAAATTTACCCTTTTATTCCATAAATATGTATTGAGTGTTTATTATGTATCAGCCATTGTCCTTAGACACTGCAGATAACTTCACAGTGAGCAAAACAGACATTGCTTCTGCTCTTGTGAGGTCTTGATTTTCACAAAAGGAAAATAAAATTTCCACCAAAGAAATACATCATCCTATAGTAAGAAATCCTACTGGTAAGAAACTTCATGCAATCCCAAAGGCACACAGCTCAAATCCACCAACCAGCTGCTACTTGGGAGAAGGATGACCAGTCTCCTCTCATGTTATTAACTGCTTCGGGAAACCTGCCTGAGGGCCATCTATGGGTCAGTTCCAACTCAATGATACACACAACAGCACAACAGATAGAAGGAATGAGAGCACTGGTGGCATAGTCCATAGAGAGTTACACTGCTAACTTCTAGGTGACACTTCTCTAGTGATATGAATTAATCTGTGGCTTTGTAGGAGAAAGATAGGCCCAAGAGTTATGACCGTTGTGCAACCACTATGGAAGGCAGTATGGCGCTTTCTCAAAAAATTGCAAATACAAATACCATTTGACTCAGCAATTCCACTACTGGGAATATACCCGAAACCATAAATGCCACCCAAGAGGATATATGCACACCCATGTTTATGACAGCTTTGTTCCCAATAGCAAAGAATTGGAAACAAACTAAGTGTGCCCATCACAAACGAATGGATAGAGAAGTTGTGGTATATTCACACAGTGGAATACTATGCTGCAGGGAAAAACAAAGAACTCATGAAATATTATTCAAAATAAATGACCCTGGAGGACATTATGCTGAGTGAAATATCTCAGTCACGAAAGGACAAATGCTGCA
>NW_006399765.1:6961332-6962403 GCF_000299155.1 Elephantulus edwardii
ATATATATATATATATATATATATATATATATCAGTGGACTTGGGCATGTTTGAGTTTGTGACAATGGTGCAGGATAGGGCAAGTTTCAGATCTGTAGTTCATAGAGTTGCCATGAGTAAAAGTCGATTTGAGAGATCCTAACAACCACAGGCTTTTACAGTCATGTCTAGAAAACTTCCTTGTTTACCTCCAACCTAGCAAAATTCTCACATCTAAGTCTTCTAATCATGGTTGTTGTTGTTATTTTTATGTACCATTGAGTCAAGTATGATTTATGACTTATGACCTTGTGAACAACAGATCTTAACTGTATACTATCCTGCACCATCCTCATTATCTTTGACATACTTGAACCCAGCGTAGCAATTTCCCAATTTTGTTTTGGTCATTCTAGGTTAAAACTGCCCTGTGAGAGCCTCTTAAGCTCCAACTATTAAGATACTACCAAATCTGCTTGAATTAAGTTTCAAAACTAATAATTTCTTTCCCTGCCATGCAGCTTGACATATCTGTTCTTAGCATACTTAATCCTGTTTCAAGTCTTCTTTACAAAATGCTGCTTCATATCCATAAGCACAGAGCATCTAGAGCTTTTGTTGTTCTTATCACCATCTCCATTTAGATATTAGCATAAATACAGTTAGGAAAAATATCTTAATCTCAAGTGAGGTCTGGGAGCATAGTCTCTAGCATGTTGCACTGATGATTTAACAACATCAAGTTGTGTACCATCAAGTCAGAACCAACCCATAGTTGATCCGCCTGCAAGTTTTCAAAGGCAGTTAAATCGCACTGGTGGAGATTGCCCTTCTTTCTCCCACTGAGCAGCTGGTGGATTTGAACCATGTGTCTTTGAGATTGCAATGCAGTTTCTTACCACTAGGCCACCAGAGTGCCCTTTTTTTCTCATGTAAGATTACTAACAACAACAAATCTAAAATCCCACTGTATTTTTTTATGCTTTTTAAAAATTTTGTATTTATTCCATAAATTTATTCATTCATCTCAGCAAATTCACATTTTTTTCTTTTTAAATGTTTTTATTTGACATTCTTTACTTTTTTTTTTTT
>NW_006399765.1:6963567-6965857 GCF_000299155.1 Elephantulus edwardii
TAAAATTAATTAATAAAAAATGATTAATAAAAAAGTTATGACCTTCTAAAACCTGCTGAGAATGGAGAAAGGATTCATCCCTGATGCACACCCTTCCCGATTTTAAACCATGCAGTGTTCCCTGGCTCCCTTTGGACAAGAACTTTTTTTTTACAACAGCTTCTTGAGAGGCTATTCCTTGAAAAAGAATATAATTCTTGGATAGATGGAGGGCTAGAGAAAGAAAGACAAATCTTCAACAAGGTAGTTTGACATGATGACTGCAGCAGTGGCTCAAATCTATCAGAGATGATAAAGACGGTACAGGATAGGATAGGATTCAGATCTGTTATTCATGGGGTTGCTATGAGCCGTACTCAAAACCTAACAACAACAAAACTCACTGGAAGTTCAGCTATGAGTTGGTTCCAACATAATGGCAATGGATGAGAGTAAGACAGGAACATTTTTTCTAGTTGTGGTGCTAGAGAAGAGTGTTGAACATATCATGGGCATGGAACAAACAGGTCAGTTCTAGAGAGGGTGAATCAAAGCTGCTCCCTGAAGGCAAAGATTTTGAAGCTTCATCTCACATATTTTGAGCATGTGGCCAGGAGGGACCAGTCCTTGGGGAGGTACATCTTGCTTGGCAGGGTGGAGGGACAGCTCAGGAGAGGAAGACCCAGGGTGAGATGGATTGATTCAGTGACTGGAGAAATGAAATTAGGTCTGCCAGAGATGATGAGACTGGCTCAGGATAGGGCAGGGTTCAGAGCTGTTGTATATAGAGTCTCTATGGCACATGACAACAACAACAGATTACATATAGGGTCCGGTGAGCTGAAAGGCTGCATTTGAAATTAGATGGGTATTCTAAAGAACCACCAAATTTTTTCAAGAAAACTGGAAGTGTACTTCCCATTAATCTTTATTCGTGGTGACTTAACTAATCACCTCTACTTGAAATTATTCTCTTTAATACTTGCTTTAGCCAGCTTTTATAGCTCTATATCTTTTTCTTTACTAGTAGGATTAAAGATTTGAAAAATGTCATAAATCAGAAAGTCAAGTCATAAAACAATTCACCTTCTTCCCAGGGCAGACAAAACTGGAACCTGCTAAACCTGTTCCCCAGAACACTGGGGCCTGAGGAACATGTGTCTTCCCAGCCCTTGTAATATGCTGCCTTCTCTGCTTTTTTTATGGCTCAAGCAGATGCTACCAGACCCCTGCCAGCCATTCCTCTAAGGCAAAAGCTCAAAAAAAACCCTTCTACCATCTACCTTCACATACAATTTTCCTGCCTTTCCCCAAGTTTCTCAGTGATTTATCTGGTGTTATTTTCCCCCCCAGTATTATTTTTTATTAACATTATATAATGTATTCGTGCCATGTCCCTGTTTAGCTAATATAACATCTCTTTGCCATCTAAATTAACTAGAAATTTAGTAATGATATTTTTTTAAAGGCAGTAAGGGGATTTAAAAAATCCTTTTAAAATATATAGTTCTTCCAATGGTATTACTGAACCCATGGACAATTGTAAGCATATAGACCCATTATGAGCACAGTCATATTACTTCAACTTAACATGGATTTAAACACAAACTGCTTTTGCATGTTGCATTTGGGAAGATCTACTGTCAAAGAACTGCTCCAAATTGCAAAAGGGTAGTGATATCAGCTTACAGACTAAGGTGTGTCTGATCTAAGCTGTGTTACTTTCAGTCGTTTTTCTATGCGTCTAAAAGTTGACCAATATTCATCCATGACAGAAGAACAATCAATGCCTTTGAATTGTGGTGCTGGAGAAGAATATTGAATGTCCCATGGACTATCAAAGAACAAACAAACCTGTCTTGCAGGAAGTGCAACCAGGGTAGTCTTTGGATGTGAAGATGGTGAAATTTTGTTTCACCTACCATGGACATATATAAGTTATCAGATGGAGGACTGGTCAAAGGGAGATAGATGTGAAGGGAGGGGGTGTAAGTGGATGGGTATCCTGGTGGATGGTGTAGCAGGGAACTAAGTGGGTAAAGACGCGTATGAGAAAGGCAGGGACAACACTGACACTAAAGTTAACTCCACAATAAGGGATAAACCTTTAACTTGCTGGTCTGTCTGATACTTCTCTAAATCTGTGTGTGTGTGTACTGTCAAATCGGATCTGATTGGTACAGTGGTACTTCTCTAAATCTGAACATTCACATTAAGACAGACTAGGAAGAAGGATTGGCCATCCACTTCTGAAATAGCAGGCCTCTGAAAACCCTATGTACAACAGAACACATTTAGATAACAGAAAAGG
>NW_006399765.1:6972562-6983339 GCF_000299155.1 Elephantulus edwardii
GATATACCACAGCTTCTCTATCCATTCGTTTGTTGATGGGCCCTTAGGCTGCTTCTACCTCTTTGCTATTGTAAACACAGCTGCAATAAACATGGGTGTGCATATATCTGCTTGGATGGCAGACATGGTCTCTCTGGGGTATATTCCCAGTAATGGGATTGCTGGGTCAAATGGTGTATCTATTTGTAATTTTTTGAGAAAGCGCCATACCGCCTTCCACAATGGTTGCACCAAAATCCCAGTATATTTTAATTTTCCTAGCCTCAGAGTAGTGTTGGTGAAGAGTGCTGAATATACCATGACTGCCAAAAGAACAAACTATCTTAGATCAAGTGCAGGCAGCATGCTCCTTAGAAGTAAGGATGGCAAGACTTTATCTCACCTATTTTGAGCATGTTGTCAGGAAGAACCAGGGCTTAGAAAAAGGCATCATACTTGGAAAAGTAGAGAGTCATTAAAAAGTGGAGACACAAAGAGATGGCTTGGTATAATGATTCAAACAGTGGACCTGAACATGATGAAGATTGTGAGGACAGTACAGGATGGGACTGGCTGATAGATAACCACTGACCTTTGGTTAGCAGACAAGTGACAAGTACTTAACCTCTGTGCCACCAGGGCTCCATAGAGCTGCATAAAAGCACATATCAAGAATCCAAAGTCTCTGTAAATGTTCATTAAAATTAATAATAATTTTAAAAAAAAGAGGACAAAGAGCTTGATTGTCCAGGAACTTGACAGCAGGGCTGCACTTCATCATTCTGGGAAGCTCACATCTGGGAATTACTGTTGGAAAATAGTCTTTGTGCTGTATCCCTTCTTCCCTCACAGACATCTGCTTTGGAGAGGAGAGCTGGATGGGTAAAGGGTCGATGAAGGGGGAGCTAGCTCTAAATAGAACATTTCAAAGTGCAGGCTGTGTTTCTTTCTCCTGAAGTATCAGATGCTACATGATTTAAACTTCTCCCTCTCTGGATGCTGGTACCAGTTTCATCTCTTTAAAAAGAGCTATAGCTCTTCAAAGAGATGAAGTTTGAGTTAACTGGAAAACATCTGCAATGAGAATAGCTGGTCTTCAAGGTAGGGAAAAATGTCAAGTGTGCTTGCGCTTCAGAGTAATGCAGCTATTGACAATTTTTCTTCCTTCTGTAGATGAGTCAGTTACCTCACCAATCCTTGCTCAAAAAAAAGGCCCCTTAGAAAGCTTGGAGTTTTCTTAAATTCTCAGCTCCCTTGGTTTGTTTTTTTTCCTCAGTGTTATTGATGTCTGACCACTTAGGGTGTAAGTATAGTGGACGAAGTACAATGAAACCTGCAAAAGGCAGAAATTGTTTAAGGTGAAAATATGTCAGAGAAGGAAAAATTAAAACATTCTTCATTAAAAATACCAACAGAAAAGTAGTAAGACTGCACCCTGTCAAAGGCAGAAATATTGTGAGGCCTGGAAAATCAAAACCGTTTCCTCAAGTCTGGCTCTCACAAGTTTCACTGTGTAAAGGTAACCTGATGCTTCTGAGGTTAAATCCTTTTTAACACATATGCACTAGTATAGACTACTCTGACTTTACCCTAATACCAAAGAGGGAAAAAATGTCTCTGAAAGAGTTTATTTTAAAGGTATAGTCTAGTGGCAAGAAGCTGTGCTGAAATCCTGAAGGTTTGTGTTTCAAGGCCACAAGCTGTTCCACAGGAGAAGGATGGGCAATCTCCTCCCATGCATTAACTGCCTCTGAAATCCTGCTGAAGGTCAGCAGTGGGTCGGTTCTGACTCTTCGGTAAACAACAGCACACAAAAACAATATTCCCCATTCTCCATGAGCAGCTTTAATTTTCCTACATCCTCATATTTAAATACCCACTTGCCTTCAAGTTCATCCTAACTCACAGTGACTTTCCATCAGATTCCGAGGCTATAAATCTTTACAAGGGAAGACTGCCTGTCTTTCTCCTAAGGAGCATCTCATGGATTCAAACCACTGACCTTTTGGTTTGAGGTGGAACATGTAACACTCTGCCATTAGAATTCCTTATCCTTAAATAAGAAGTTCAAAATTAAAGATTCATTACACTCATATTTGCCAACGGAAACTAGCCCTGGTAAGTTACCAAAAATATGGGCGTATGAGTAATGAATGTTTCTATTAAAAATGACTTTTCAGATGTGTAAGAAAAATATTTTCTCAATCTTCACTAACTCATACAATATGGTATGTAATTCAGCTTCTTCAGAAAGACAGAATTAAAGCTAGGCTTTGACAATAGGTTCTTAGATATGACACTGAAAGCTGTTGCTGTGTCAGATAATAGAAATACAGAGAGGCAAAAAGCAATCTCTGTCCTTAGCTGTTCTCAGACAAGAAGAGATTCTGAAGTAGAGGGTAGAGTGAGTGAGGCACGTGCCCTTGTAAAACACATTAGAATTTCCAAGGATCAGTTATCAAAGTGTAGTTCTACCCACCCTAACTATGATTTGGGGATATGGGGAAAGAGTGTTACTCACTGACAGGTGTTACTGATGGTAATGTGCTGCACATGTAGAACTGTGCAAGCAGAAAAGTTGGAGAGAAAGAACAACACTTTAACCACAAATTATCAGATGCTAGGTCTTTTATTATACGTGTAAAGAGCACTAAATTTTACCTTATTGTAGTTGGGAAATATGTGATAGACATTTGAATGTATGTACTTCGAAAGAGGTCTTAAACTCTGGGCATATTGATTTAAGAGTCCTTAATTTAAAATGGGAATTGAAGCATTAATAGTTGATTAAATCATCCAAGAAAATAGATGAAGCTGGAAGATTTTAAGAAAAACATTACCATCACAATTTCAACAATCATTAAACAATGTGGGGAAAGCGAACCTTAACAAACAGAAGCAGCTCTTTGAACATTTTTATAGGGGGAGCTGGAGGTTCTCTACCCATGCCTGGAACAGGTCCTCAGAACTTCAACTCAGAACACCACCATGTCAACTCTCACCATCAAGCTGGAGTAGGAGGAAGTGAGGGAGGGGCATGTTTAAGACAGTGTGCGGCAAAGAAACATGGGGCAGTCACAGAAGCCGTTTGTCCCTCTCGACTGCCAGTGAGGAGATTTCTTTGTCACATCACTTGATCTCGCTGAGACGTTGCTCTTAAAGGTAGCAGTGCTCTTCCTGACGGGCCCCGGAAGCTGTGTTTAGGAACGCCAGCCCTGGCTTTGGTGTTCCTATGGCCAGAGTGAGGGGGGCGCAATGTGAAGCCAGGTCCCTCAGTGTGGATTCAGCACTGCCACTGGTTACGGAGCCGCCTCCTTGAAAGCTTTGGCAGCCCACTGCAAAGTGCTTTAATTTAATACTTATCATAAAAATTCATATGGTCTTTGGATAATATATGGTGATATCTCTGGAAAGCTAATTAATGGACACTTTGGGGAGACTCTTCAGCGGGGTGCTGGATTGCTGACTGAACCCTTGTCTTTCTCAGTGGAAGAGCTGAGTGATCAGACAGAGGCCCGCTAAGAGATGTAGATGGTTAAGTGTGGGTCACAAAGTTGTTGTTTCAAAACTACTCCAAGGCTTCTAGGAATTGAGGCCTGGTGATCTGCTTCTAAAAGGTTGTTTACTGTGAGTTGCGCAGTCCTAGTCAAGTTGAGTATGAATGATCACAACCCTGTGAACAATAGGTCTGAGCCCTGTCCTGTGCCATCCTCATTGTCTCTGACACACTTGAGCCCATTGCTTCACTCACTGAGTCACTCTGTCTTGTTGAAGGTCTTCCTCTTCTTCATGAATGCTCTACCTTTTCATGCATGATGTCCCTCTGCAAGGAACATGCCCAATGTATGTGAGATGAAGCTTCACCATCTTTGCCTCAAAGGGGCACTATGGCTGCACTTTTCTGAAGACATAACTCTTTGTTCTAGTGGCAGTCCAAGGGATAGATATTCAGTGCTTGTCTCCAACATCACAATTCAAAGGTTATGACCTTGAAAACTGGAAAATTCTACTCTGCATACATGAGTTGCTTTGAACTGGAACCAAGTCACAGCCACCTAACAACATTAACAACATCAAAAACAGCATCAGCGTCTTAAACATTTTGACCCAGGTGGCTGCTGCCTGTTGGCTCAGACACCTGCTTTTTTTTCTTGTCCTGGTGTGCCAAGAGCAGCTTAAAAAGATGCTAGTTTTGAAGCCCCTGGTTTGGAGGAGAGGGTCCAAGGGGAGAGCTGTCACTGTGTCACCTCTTTTTTCTTTTGTGTTGATCATTTTGCATTTTTGTCAAGTCCCATAGTTGAATGAGGACAACATAGATACTTCTGTGATTTCTTTTGTATAATGGTGAATAGTGTTTGTGATATTTTATGTCTCTCTTACTAAAGATGGGCAGATTATAGATATAGATATAGATAGATATCCATTGTATTTAAATGTCAAAAATAACACATGAGCAAGAGCCTATGGTGATGAAGAAGGAAGTTCAAGTTGCTCTGAAGGAATTGGCAAAAAACAAGGCTCCAGGAGTTGATGGCATACCAAATTGCCCTGGATGTGCTTACTAAGTTGTGCCAAGAAATCTGGAGGACAGCCAGCTGGCCGACTGACTGGAAAAGATTGCTATTTGTTCCCATTCCAAAGAAAGGTGACCCAACAGAGTGCTTAAATTATTGAACAATATCATTAATATCACATGCAAGCAAGATTCTGCTGAGAATATCCAAAAACGTTTGGAACAATATGTCAACCGAGAACTGCCAGATGTGTAGGCTGGATTTAGAAGAGTTAGTGGTACTAGGGATAATACAGCTAATGTTAGATGGATCTTATTAGAAAGCAAAGAATACCAGAAGAATGTTGTCTATCTGTGCTTCATTGACTATGCAAAGGCTTTTGACTGTGTGGATCACAACAAGTTGTGGCTGACTCTGAGAAGAATGGGAATCCCAGAACATTTGCTTGTGCTAATGCAAACCTATACTTGGACAAAGAGGCAGTGGTCAGAACAGAGCAAGGAGACACTACATGGTTCAAAATCAAGAAGGGGGTCCGATGTATTCTGTCTCCATACCTTTTCAATCTGTATGCAGAACAGATCATCCGAGACGCTGGGCTGTATGAGGAGGAAAGTGGCATCAGGATTGGTGGAAGAGTCATCAACAACCTGCACTATGCAGATGATACAACCCTGCTTTCTGAAAACTGAGGAGGACCTGAAGCGCTTGTTGCAGAAGGTCAAGGACTGCAGCCTCCTATATAGATTGAAGCTCAACATCAAGAAAACAAAGATTCTCACCACTGGGCCAATTGGCAGCATCAGTATGGTTGGTGAAGAGATTGAGATAGTTAACAGTTTTAGTTTGCTTGGCTCCACAGTCAACACTCTTGGTAACAGCAGCCAGGAAATCAAGAGAGGAATTGCTTTGGGAAAGTCAGCTGTGAGGGACCTCTCAAGACGACTGAAGAGCAGTGATGTCAGGCTGGAGATTAAGGTGCACCGATCCGGGCTATAGTCTTTGCAATTACATGCTATGCATCAGAGAGTTGGACAGTGACTAGGGATGATAGAAAGATAACTGATGCCTTTGAGCTGTGGTGCTGGAGAAGAGTGTTAAATATACCATGTACTGCTAGGAGAACAAACAGGTTTGTCCTGGAGAAGGTGAAGCTGGAATGCTCCTTGGAGTCAAGGATTCTAAAGCTTCATCTGACATACTTTGGGCATGTTGCAAGGAGGGACTGGTCCTTGAAGAGGGACATCATGTTTGGCAGAGTGGAGGGGCGGCGAAGGAGAGGAAGACCTTCAATGAGATGGATCAATTCTGTGACTGGAGTGGTGGGAATAAATGCGTTTGAAATGGCTAGGTTGGCACATGATAGAACGGCGTTTAGAGCTCTTGTACATAGCATCGCTGAGTCGCAAACGACTCGATGGCATACAACAACAACAACATTTAAATGTCGATTGGGCCTGAGGGCCTAGTTTTACTATTTTGGAGGAATATTCTTCCTAGTTGTATAGCACTCTTCCATAAATTTGCTGTACTGTGGTAATCTGGGTTTGCTGTTAAGTTGAACTTTGTGCATTGGGGGTCAAATGCCCTAGTGGCTGCCATGGTGGACAGTGTTTGGTGTAGCACCCAGTTTAAGACAGGTTTAGAAGCAGGAATGGCATCCACTTCCTAAACCTCATGCCTCTGGAAAGTCTATGAGCTTGGAGAAACAACGATAAGTATAGAAAGGTTTGAGGCCTTTTATTCATAGGGTTGCTATGAGTCATGCTGGACTCGATGGCAATCATCAACAATATGTATCAGACACAGTGATAAGTGCTTTATATGCATTATTGTTTTTAATCATCACAAAACCATACAAAGTAAATACTGTGGAACCTTTGACAATGCTTTGATGGACTTTGACAATTTAGGGAGCTGGCAGGTGAAGATGCTCTATCAAAATAGCACCATGTAAGAAATAGAAGGATGAGAAAAGAATGTTGTTGGGAAGAGAGGGATGTTACAGGGACAAAGGAGGACAGTGTTTGAGGAAGAAAGAGGGCAGCAATGTAACATGCAGCAAAGGTGTCAGGAAAATGTGAGTGCTATGGAATTTGGGATTTGGTAATTCACAGGTTGAGGATAGCCTTATGATACATATTTTCGAAACAGTTGTGAGGAAAGGTAGGAGGCATATTACAAAGAATTGGGGAAAGAACAAACTGTGGCTGACTCTGAGAAGAATGGGAATCCCAGAACATTTAATTGTGCTAATACGAAACCTATACTTGGACCAAGAGGCAGTAGTCAGAACAGAGCAGGGTAACACTGCATGGTTCAAAATAGGGAAGGGTGTACGCCAGGGATGCATCCTGTCTCCATACCTTTTCAACATGTATGCAGAGCAGATTATTCGAGAGGCTGGGCTCTATGAGGAGAATTGTGGCATCAGGACTGGTGGAAGATCTATTAACAATCTCTGTTATGCGGATGACACAACCTTGCTTGCTGAAACTGAGGAGGACCTCATGCACTTGCTGCGAAGGGTCAAGGACTGCAGCCTTCAGTATGGACTAAGGCTCAACGTCAAGGAGACAAAGATTCTCACCACTGGACCAATTGGCAGCGTCAGGATGGATGACGAAGAGATTGAGAGTGTTCACAGCTTCACTTTGCTCGGCTCCACGGTCAACACTCTTGGTACCAGCAGTCAGGAAATCAAAAAGTGTATCGCGATGGGAAAGTCTGCTGGTAGGGACCTCTCAAAGGTACTCAGGAGCAACAGTGTCTCTCTGGAGACTAAGGTGCGCCTGATACAGGTCATGGTATTTGCAATCGCTTGTTATGCATCAGAGAGTTGGACAATGACTAGGGAGGACAGAAGGAGAGTGGATGCTTTTGAGCTGTGGTGCTGGAGAAGGGTACTGAATGTACCATGGAATGCCAGGAAAACAAACAGATTCATCTTAGAGAGGATTAAACCAAGCTACTCCTTGGAGGCAAGGATTCTGGGGCTTCGTCTGACATACTTTGGACATGTTGCCAGGAGGGACGGGTCCTTGGAGAGGGACATCATGCTTGGGAGGTTGGAGGGACAGCGCAGGAGGGGAAGACCCTCTATGAGATAGATTGATTCGGTGACTGGGGTAATCGGGATGGGTGTGTCAGAGGCGGTGTGGTTGGCGCAGGATAGAGCAGGGTTTATAGCTGTTGTGCATAGGGTCGCTATGAGTCGGAAACGACTCAATGGCACAAAACAACAACAACAACAAGGGAAGGCAATTTGAGTGGAAGAGTTGGGATATAAAGAGAAATAGAGTGGAACAGAAATAGAGTGGAATACAAATGGAAGGTGACTGGTGGGAAACCTGCTGATGATCTGCAGCCTTGGAAACCCTATAGGGCAGTTCCACTCTGTCCCATAAGGTTCCTATGAGTCAGAACATAGTAGCAGAGGGGTTTGGCTTTGAGTTTAAGATACTCAAGGAAGGTAATTAAAATAATCCAAGCCCTGTTTTAGCTACCCCTGGAGCCATGGGAGAGCTAACATATTCAGTCATTCTTGGAGGACAATGGTGATCTTTGCAGGGTCTTACAGATTTTAAAATAAAACCAAAATGACCAAGAGAAATAACAAGTAACTATCTATAATGAAGAACATTTCTGTTTCAAAGTGTCACTTGAAATGAAACAGACATTCTATTAGAGTGTTTCTCAGAGTGTGGTTTGAAGAACAACAGGGCAAGGGTTCTGGAGTAGGGTTTGAAGTAAGCAAGAATAAAGGAAATTTTTAACGTTGCAGTTTTTTGGATCCCACATCAGACTTACTATATTCTAATTCCTAGGGTAGAGCCTAGTATCCAACTATTTAAATATTTTACAGATGCTTCAGGTGATCTAAAAAGTATTTATGGTAGAAAAAATTAAACCTTATACAAAAGTAGGTAAAATTTTAGGACAACTCCCATCGCACAGTTCTAATGACCCATAGGCTGTTCTAACTCATTGCAGTCGAGTTGGAACTAACTCATGGTTGATAGATACTCCAGTGGGTTTTCAGAGACTGTAAATCACACAGAAGGAGATTGTAATTTTTCTCCCACATTGCTTCTGAAGGATTCAAATCACCAGAGAAGCATCACCTTTGAGTTAGCAATGCATGGACTAAGACCAGAATTTAAAACCTCATTATTGTTGAGTCAGAAGCACCTCACTCATATCTGACTTTCCAGTGGGTTTTCAGAGTCTGCAAATCGCATGGAAGGAGACTGCCCATCTTTTTTCCTTGGATATTCTCATTGAGATGGATTGACATTCTGACTGCAACATCTCTGCCTCTTCTGCTGGTGCTCCCATGTTTGTGATGGGCATGAACCATGAGAAGTATGACAACTCTCTCAAGATTGTCAGCAATGCCTCCTGCACCACCAGCTGCTTGCCCCCTCTGGCCAAGGTCATCCGTGACGACTCTGGCATTGTAGAGGGCTCATGACCACAGTCTATGCCATCACTGCCACACAGAAGACTGTGCATGGCCCCTATGGAAGGCTGTGGCATGATGACCAGAGAGCTGCCCAGAACATCATCCCTGCATCTACCAGCACTGGCAAGGCCATGGGCAAGGTCATTCCTGAGTTGAATGGGGAAACTTAACTGTCATTGCTTTCTGTATCCCCACTCTCCTCTGTGTCAGTCATGGACCTGACCTGACCTGACATCTTGAGAAAGCTATCAAATATGATGGCAAAAAGAAAGTAGTAAAGTAGACATCAGAAGGGCCCCTCAAAGGCATCCTGGGATACACCAAAGACCAGGTTGTCTCCTGTGACTTTAACAGTGACACTCACTCTTCCACCTTTGATGCTGGGGCTGGCATTGCCCTGAATGACCACTTTGTTAAACTCATTTCCTAGTATGACGATAAATTTGGCCACAGTAACTGGGTGGTTGACCTGATGGTTTGTATGGCTTCCAAAGAATAAGAACCCTTTGGAATACCAGCTCCAGCAATAGCACTAGAGAGAGAGAGAGAGAAGAAGACCCTCTCAGCTGCTGAGGAGTCCTTGCCCCAACTGGATCCCCTCCCCCACTGAGAATCTCACTTCCTTGACAGAGTTTCCATATAACCCCCTTAGAAAGGGGAGGCTCTTAGAGAGCCCATCTTGTCGTATACCATCAATAAAGTACACTGTACTCAGAGAAAGAAAAAAGAGAGAGAAGAAAGAGAAAGAAAAAAGAAAGAAAAGGAAAGAAGGAAGGAAATACTTCGTGTACTTTCACTCAACTTATAATAAAAAAAAATTTGGGGGGTTATACCCACTTTTCCACCTAGGATTTCAAAGCTGTGTGTATCTCATTATTTTAGGCTAGATTCTCTAGAGAAACCAACCAATGAAGCAATGGGTTTTCAGAGGTTATAAATCACAAGAGGAGGAGATTGCCAGTCTTCCTTCCATGGGGAGGATGGTGAACTAGAATGAATAGAGAGGTGCCATCTTAGGATTGATTAGCAGCATAGTTCCCTACATACTGTGCCACCAGAGGTCTTGTGTGTGTGTACATTCATAAGTGCATAGAAATGTATTTCAAGGAGGAAATGGCTCAGATTTCAAGATGGAGGCATTAGGAAGAGTAGAGGACAAGTCATCAGGCAGGAAAGGTGTCAGACTGCTGTCTGGAGGCTGCTGGCTTCAGAAGCTGACACGTCCAGTTGCTTTTGTTGGGAAGCAGGTTTGTAGATGGCTGGCTTTGGAGACTGATGAATCCAAATTCCAAAAGTAAAGAAGATCACAGGTTTAAGTCTGGGGACCAGGAGCCACATGGCCAGATGTAGGCCTGAACAAAAGCTCTCTAGGTTTCTTTTGTGGGTTTTTCCCCCACAGTGTCTGAACATAAATACCATGCAAGCCACACCCCTAAACAGACCTATTCATACTATCCTCAAAGTGGAAACAACCCAAATATCTATAATCAACTTAATGAGTAAGTATGTTGTTGTTGTTATGTGCGGTCGAGTCGCTTGCAACTCATAGCGACCTAAACTGTGCTCTGTCTTGTGCCAATTGCACTGTCTCTGACACTCCCATCCAGATTACCTCAGTCACTGAATCATTCCACCTAAAAGAGGGCCTTCCCCCCCGACGTGGTCCCTCCACCCTCCCCAGCATGATGTCCTTCTCCAAGGACCGGTCTCTTCTTACAACATGTCCAAAGTATGTTAGACGTAGCCTCAGAATCCTTGCCTCCAAAGAGCCACCCGGTTTAACCGTTTCCAGGATGATTCTGTTTATTTTCCTAGCAGT